>NC_134020.1:8184324-8196824 GCF_040712315.1 Castanea sativa
TTCTCATCCTCTCTTTTTGCATTCTCAATCTCACTATTTTTCAAGTCATTTTCTCTTTTCAATTTCACTTGATCTTCATACACTTGTCTCGGAGTCAACGGTACAAGAGTAATGGTTTTATTATCTTTAATAAAAGAATACCTATTCTTGACCCCATCATGATTGACTCTCCTGTCAAACTGCCATGGCCTGCCCAATAAAATGTGACCTGCTTGCATTGGAACAACATCACAAAGTACTTCATCCTTGTACCTCCCAATTGAAAAAGAAACCAGTACTTTCTTATATACCTTAACTTCTCCACAATCATTCAACCACTGCAACTTATATGGTCTAGGGTGTTTCAAGGTTGGTAAATTCAATTTTTCGACTAAAGTAGTGCTAGCCACATTAGTACAGCTCCCCCCATCTATAATCATACTACATACCTTGTTGTTGACGTGGCATCTAGTGTGAAAAATGTTCTCCCTTTGTTGTTCCATGTCATCCTCTTTGACTTGAGCACTTAAAGCACGCCTTGCAACAAGCGACTCACCCTCCACTGGATACTCCACTTCATCATCACAAGCATCCTCAAGTGATGGAATCTGGTCATCATCTTCCTCGCTTTCAGTTTCCACCTCTCCATCAATACGTGCGATCATGGTCCTCTTATTTGGGCATTGTGAAGCAATATGACCTACTCTCAAACAACGAAAACACTTAATATCACGATTACGAGTCTGGGATTCATTTTTACCTTTGTTGACACTGGGAGCTTCATCTCTCCTTTTTTGTGGTTCGGATTTGGACTTGAAAATAGCCCCTTCGTCTTTCCTCCCATTTGGCCTCCATGAAGTAGAAGAGCAAAGATTTTGAAATGATCGAGTTCCTTTCCTTTTAAGTTGTTGTTCCACCTTTATTGCCATGTGCACCATGTCCTCCAACTCCACGTAGTGCTGCAACTCCACCACGTTGGCAATGTCACGATTCAGCCCATTCAAAAACCTTGCCATGGTAGCTTCTGATGCGAACCTCAATCGACACGCTTTGAGACCCAACAAAAATATTGGAATATTCAATACCAAATGATGCGAACCTCAATCGACACGCTTTGAGACCCAACAAAAATATTGGAATATTTAACCCAGGAAAGCTAAAAATCAGATTTATGATAGAAACCCTGACCCAACGTTTATAAAAGAAACGCGAACCAAAGGTATAAGTTGACCTTGACCCAATGATTATAAAGAATCACGAACCAAAGGTATAAAGTTTGAACGCCACAAGGAAGAATCCTTGATAAGTTCACAGTTCTTGAAGAACCAAAAGAGAGCAAAGCCTCACCTTTTCTGAATTTAATTCAATAATAATCTATAAAAAACGTTTACAAGCATAAGGCCTATTTAAGGGCTCCATGAAACTTGACAGACAAGAAAATATATTCTAAAATAACTCCTAATTGATACCTTACCATATCTGGAATCAAATTTGACCTAAAAAGCATTAAATGCACCTAAAAACAAGGAATTAAATCACCTAAACCTAAAATAACGTTTTTACATAAAAATACCAAAAACAATAAATTACAACAATTAAACAGTAAATTGTGTCCTCATCAGCTTCTCTATCCTCCTCTACATTTGCCCGAATCATGGCAATCTCCATCTCCTTGTGGTAGTCATCCACGCTCCTATAGCCTTGAGTAAAACTCTGTAATTTCTGATACAAGTCCCTATAGTATTGACTAGGAACAAACCGCATCCTCATGATTGCCTTCATTTCCTCCCAACTCTCAATAGGTCTCTCATGGTTTCTCCTTCTGTTCATCACAAGTTGATCCCACCATATAATAGCATAGTCAGTAAACTCAATGACAGCGACTTTTACCTTTTTCTCCTCGGAGTAGTTGTGGCACTAAAAGATTAACTCCACCTTGTTCTCCCACTCCAAGTATGCTTCTGGATCATTTTTCCCTTGGAATGTGGGTATCTTCATTTTTATGTTTCCTAGGTTCCTGTCAGTCCCATCTTGCCATCTTGGATCTCTTCGGAAACCTCTACCACGCCTTTCTCTCCTTGGCACAAACCTGCCCTCATTGTTCAATGAAGATTGATCTTCTTCATATTCAAACTCATCCTCGTGGTAGTCATCAGAGTCATTCATGCGAGAACGCCTTTCTTGCCTTCTACCATTAGGGCCTCTTTGGGGACGCTCCTCACGCAAAGTAGCAATAACAGTGTCTTGCCTATCCATCCGATCCCGAATCTCATTAAACACCACGTTCATGCGTTCAAATTGTTGTTGCATAGCCTGTAAAATGATGGACTCCTCCTCCCCTCCTTCCCAATTCGATGTTTCACACCTGAAAGACATATTTTTGAAACAACAGAGAATTGTTAGAAATAATTCCTCACAACACTCCCTCACGTGTTTGCACTCAAATTATGTCACTCCCACTCGTGTTTCACTCTTAAATTGGCTTTTTCCCGATATTAGTCTCACACTCTCTTGCCTTTTTCCACTCGTAGCTTCGCCTTTTCAGTTTTGCAATGAACTAATAAACTTGATCAAGAAATTCAACTTGTAGTGTTAAAACAAATACCATTGGCAAGAAAATATGACAGAAATACCAAATCAAAAGAAAACTATATTTTGGTCTGAGAGAACTGAAACTACAAACAAAATTTTTTTTTTTTTTTTTTTTTTTGCTATTTCCTTTCAGTTTTTTTTTTTTTTTTTTTTTTTTTTTTGGGGAACTAGGTGCACGATTTTAACCTAGTGCACTTCAACAAAAACAAAAAAAATAAGAACGATGAATGAAGAACACAAAAGAAACAGGATAGGATGATAACAGGAAACAAAAGATAAAGGGATAGAAAACTGATTTTAGAACCTGTGCTCTGATACCAAATGATGCGAACCTCAATCGACACGTTTTGAGACCCAACAAAAATATTGGAATATTTAACCCAGGAAAGCTAAAATTCAGATTTATGATAGAAACCTTGACCCAACGTTTATAATCGAAACGCGAACCAAAGGTATAAGTTGACTTTGACCCAATGATTATAAAGAATCACGAACCAGAGGTATAAAGTTTGAACGCCACAAGGAAGAATCCTTGATAAGTTCACAGTTCTTGAAGAACCAAAAAAGAGCAAAGCCTCACCTTTTCTGAATTTTATTCAATAATATTCTTCAAAAACGTTTACAGACTTCAGGGCCTATTTAAGGGCTCCATAAAACTTGACAGAGATGAAAATATATTCTAAAATAACTCCTAATTGATACCTTACCATATCATGAATCAAGTTTGACCTAAAAAGCATTAAATGCACCTAAAAACAAGGAAAATATCTAAAAAACGTACTAAATAGTAAAACCCTAAATAAAAGTTGATTTGGTCTGAAATTAGCAGATCCAAAATAGGAAAAAATCTGCCTTAACTGATATAGAGCTGGAAAGTCAACCAGCCATTAATTCATGCCATAAATCACTCCTAATTAAGCTAGATCAGCCCTAAGTAGCTTGAATTAAATTTATTACACTTTCGTCTTCCTTTGGGCCAAGTTTGGAATGTCCTGCATTAGAATCAGCCCAAATCTCTTGAATCAGCCCATTAAGTGCTTCTTGGATCTTCTTGGATCTTGCTCTTGTAATAGGCCCAACTGGAACATGCAATGGATCCTTGAATGCTTGTTGATTCTCATCATTTCTCTTTCTTTTTTTCTTCACCCATTTCTTTTCTCAACTTCGTCTTATTTATTTCTCTCTTTCATTATTTCTTCTTTCAAGATCTATGGTTCTTTTTGTGGGTTTTTCTGGTGCTTTCTATGGGTTTATTTGGTTTAGTATTTGTGGGATTTATTTGGGTTGGTATGGTATTTTAATGGTGATTTCAAGCTTCTGATTTGATTTGTGGGCATGGAGTTCGGACTTGAGATGTGGTTGTGGGGTTTGCATTTTTGAGATGTGGTTATGGGTGTGGGGTTTGGATTTCTGATGCGGCTATGGTGGGTTTGGATCTAAGATGTAGGGAAAGAGAAATTGAATAAATGGGAATTCCCATATTTCTTTGATGAGAAATGTGAAAGGAAAAAATAAATAAATAAAATAAGAGAGCATTCCCAAGGGGAATGAAATTCTGCTATTTGTTCTCCCTTTCAAAGAAAACGAAGAGATGAATTGATGTATTTTTTTTTATTGTATTTGGATCCGTCGGGACTGACGGGGCTCGAACCCGCAGCTTCCGCCTTGACAGGGCGGTGCTCTGACCAATTGAACTACAATCCCAAGCAAATAAAGTATACATCATACATATTCTTATGATTTCATTCAAACCCTTTCTATTTTATTTAGATTAGAATAGTCGTATTGTAACATAAATCCGCATGATATATTTGATATCCACATGGATATGCACTTTAGTGGGAGCGTCTCGCAAATTGTTAGTAATCCTTTCGTTTTTTAGAAATTGATTGATAATCAAATCAATCTTTCACTTTCAATGAAAAAAAAAAAAAGAGTTTTTTTCTTTATTCTTTATTTTATTCTTTACCTTAGACTAAAACCTCCGGATCCTTATATGAATCTAGATGGATTATTAGCAAACAAGATCTGAATTTGTGGAAAAAAATAAATAGAGCAAATGAACAGCGGTAAAAAGGAAGATTTCAATTTCAAAGAGAAAAATGAAAGAGGAGTGGGAAGAGAGAAAATTTCGCGAGTGTGGACTCTTCTGACACTGTTACCATTTTGATTTGTGGGCTCCAAAACTTTTGAGTTAAATTTGAGTTTTAAAGTGAAAAATAAAACCATATATTTGAGCCAAACACATTGAGGAGTGAGTTAAGAGAAAAATAGAGAATGAGATATGAGATATGAGCTAGAAGTTTAAATTATGAGAATTGAGTTTTAAGAACTGAGTTTTGAGTCATCTACAAACCAAACAACCCCTAACCTGTCTATGAATTCAGTTGTAGATATAAGAGGCATATGAAAGCAACAATAACACCAATCAATCAATTATCCAACCTAGCACACACTATCCTTAAGTAGATCCTAGGCACCTATTTCCGTCATGACAGTATCCAGCATACTTCCAATAGAGAAATCGCTCAATGAAGAAGGTGGAGGATCAACAACGGCGGTAGGATCCACATACTCCTCAATAGTAGGATCGCCTGAAGGAGGAGGCCTAGATGCATCACCTATAGAAGACTCGACTTTAGTGCGATTATAGCTAGCTTTCATTTGAGCCACTCTTTGCCTAAGGAAGGTGGAACCTATGGGAGCTATAATATGAACAGGCTCGGATGTAGGAAAGTCCTATAAACCTAAGTCTAACAAAATCCTATGGATAAAAACCGAAAAGAAAAGACCATGAGTTTTATCACTACTCCTATGAACCTCAACTAAAAAGCTGATAAAAAGATAAGGAAAACTAATAGGAGCATCAGTGATGAGAGCATACAAAAACGCACATCTCTTAAGAGGAATAGTGTGTAAATGAGAGATAGGCCAAATGGAATGACAAAAAATCCAGAAAAACAGATAATTGAGCACGGTAAGCTTATGAGAAGTGATTCGAGGATTAGTACCCCATCTAATGGAAGTACTAGTGAGCAATGACATAATGTCATCAAGGGAAGGAGACTCAGTGTAAGGATACATGGGTTGCTGTACCAAAGGTACACCAAGAGTAGAGGCCACTACCTGAGGTGTAATGACATACTGTTTACCCCTTATCCAACTCTTCACAAACTGAATGTTGGAATCATCAGAATGGACAGAGAGGTTCGAATAGTAGTCTTTAATCAAAGCAACAGGAGGAGGATGCTCTACATCTAAAAGAGGTAACCAACCCCTACTCTCAAAGTTCCTCCTAATCTCCCCATTAAGCTTAGCTAGAATGACCTTACGCTCAACCCATACCAACCTAAAGATATTAAGCATCTCATAGGTTTCTTGGTTTTTCTTGGTTCTAAACCTATCACTCTCAAACATAGGGGTAGAGGGGGTGGTGGTTTTCTTGGCTCTAGTCTTCCTAACCATGATGCTAAGGGTTGGAAAGGAAAGACAAAAACAAAAACAAAGACAAAAACCAAGGGCAGACCGCATTAGAGAGGGTTAGAGCACAAAAATCTCAGCAAATAATAATCTATGTAATGAATGCAAATATGATTCATGCACTAATGCATTGAAATTTGTTCAATTTTACTTCATAAACCATCAATTGACTTGAATACAAAGTTTTATACCAAAAACCCCAAATTCTGAAAATCCCTATTTCAAAAATTAAACCAAATTGATCAATTAATTATTACACTAGTTAGAAAACATCATATAATGTCACAATCAATCAATAACACAAGTCAATTTCATTATTTCTAGCCCAATTGAAAAAAATCCCCAATTTCTCAAAATTCCAAGCCCTAGAAATTTCAATTTTCCTCAAATCACAAAAATATTCAAATCAATGCATGAGGATCATGATAATATCATCTAAGAACAAAAACCCATTGATTTATGACTTGATCGAAAAAGTGATGCGAACCTCAATCGACACGCTTTGAGACCCAACAAAAATATTGGAATATTTAACCCAGGAAAGCTAAAAATCAGATTTATGATAGAAACCCTGACCCAACGTTTATAAGAGAAACGCGAACCAAAGGTATAAGTTGACCTTGACCCAATGATTATAAAGAATCACGAACCAAAGGTATAAAGTTTGAACGCCACAAGGAAGAATCCTTGATAAGTTCACAGTTCTTGAAGAACCAAAAGAGAGCAAAGCCTCACCTTTTCTGAATTTTATTCAATAATAATCTATGAAAAACGTTTACAAGCATAAGGCCTATTTAAGGGCTCCATGAAACTTGACAGACAAGAAAATATATTCTAAAATAACTCCTAATTGATACCTTACCATATCTGGAATCAAATTTGACCTAAAAAGCATTAAATGCACCTAAAAACAAGGAATTAAATCACCTAAACCTAAAATAACGTTTTTACATAAAAATACCAAAAATAATAAATTACAACAATTAAACAGTAAATTGTGTCCTCATCAGACCCCTCCACTTGAAACAAACTCGTCCTCGAGTTCATCTTTGAAATCTGAAATCTTCCACTCCAAATAAACAAATACTTCGAATGCTTTAATGACTTGATCCTGTTATGAAACTTGAATCCTTCATAAAGTGTAGCAGAAAATTTCTTCTCATCTACTTTCAATTTATTTGCAACATCAATCAACAAAGGATTGATAATAAAATTAAAATTTTCTACTCCAAGAAAATCAACAAATTGAATAGTCATCTTCAACAAATCAATTGAGACTAGAGGATTGTGAGTTGTGGACTCATCCTCATAATTAACCTCAATTGAATCTTCCACAATGTTCTCAATAATTACCATCTTTTTTTTTTCTTTTTTTTTTTTTCAAGTTTTTTTTTTCTTTTTTTTTTCACTTTTTTTTTGGATGATAACAGGAAATAAAAGATAAAAGGATAGAAAACTGATTTTAGAACCTGTGCTCTGATACCAAATGATGCGAACCTCAATCGACACGCTTTGAGACCCAACAAAAATATTGGAATATTTAACCCAGGAAAGCTAAAAATCAGATTTATGATAGAAACCCTGACCCAACGTTTATAAGAGAAACGCGAACCAAAGGTATAAGTTGACCTTGACCCAATGATTATAAAGAATCACGAACCAAAGGTATAAAGTTTGAACGCCACAAGGAAGAATCCTTGATAAGTTCACAGTTCTTGAAGAACCAAAAGAGAGCAAAGCCTCACCTTTTCTGAATTTTATTCAATAATAATCTATGAAAAACGTTTACAAGCATAAGGCCTATTTAAGGGCTCCATGAAACTTGACAGACAAGAAAATATATTCTAAAATAACTCCTAATTGATACCTTACCATATTTGGAATCAAATTTGACCTAAAAAGCATTAAATGCACCTAAAAACAAGGAATTAAATCACCTAAACCTAAAATAACGTTTTTACATAAAAATACCAAAAATAATAAATTACAACAATTAAACAGTAAATTGTGTCCTCATCAAAAAGAAAGGGTAAAAGAGACTTACTTAAGCTTGATGACAAAAACCCTTGACAGGTTTGTGGAAGAAAACGACAAAATAGGCTGACATTGGATCGATTGAAGAAAAGTGTAAGAAAAGTTTTTGAATAGTTTGAATAAAATGAAGAACATGTGAGAAAAGTTCATTTTTTAAAAACACTTATTGACCGAATTTCGAACGGTCAAAATTTAGCTTCGAACGATCGAAAATTAAATTCAATCAATCGAGCCAGACAAATTTAAACCAAAAATTTTGTTGCAATTTCAATTGGTCGAAAAACAGCTTCGATCGATCGAAAATTTGGAAAACTCAAAATTTTGAAAACCAGAGCAATTTTATGCAAAAACTCCTCAAAACACAATATTTCATGAATGAAATGCATGAGTATGAGATTAAAATTTTTTTAAATACACATGAATTAAACTCAGATCTTCCAAGAACAATATTTTCAACCTTTTTGTCTCCAAAACTCAAACATTAAACACATTTTGAAGTCCACAAATAATTGAAAGAATTAAATTAGGGACAAGTAAACAACACTCACCTTAGTAAGTCTTTTCTCACCCATATAGCACGAGCCTTTGGCTTTGTAGGTGAAAATCCATGAGAAGCAGAGTGTATTTGAGGGGTTACACCAATCTTCTGAGAAAGACTAAAATCATGCAATTTCCTTTCGCAAGCCAACAAGCTTAAATTTTTCAAAAGCATATGAAACAATTTATTTGGACTTATGGCCGGAGAAATATCATCACATATCCTAGATTGAATACAGAATGTTTAAATTTCAATTTATGACAATTAGGACAAATGTGACCGGAGACACCATAAAAGTGACAAACAGGAACAAATTTAGGAACATCAGTATTCATAATAGCAAATCTAGTCTCAAATTTTGGTTTTTGCCTCAACAAAGAACAATTTGGTCTAATATGACCAACAACACCACAAAGGTGACAGGTAGGCACAAAAACAGATTTCTTTTGCACACTAGCAGTAGGTTTAGACTTAGGTTTATAAACTTCAACGTCTATATCAGAAATTTTACCTTTGTCTAACCTAGCAAATTAAACATTTTCTTTATTATTCCTCTTGAAATGAGGGATATAAAAATTTTCAACTTTAGGCTTAAGAGAAACAGAAACACTTCTGTTATCAACAGTAGGCTTGGCACTAGTTAGCTTTTCAAGTTTAGCTTTAGACTCAACTAACTCTTGTCCCAAACTTTTCATCTTTTCATCTTGAGAGGAAATTTGATTTCTCAAAAATCATTCTTTATATTAGATCCATCTAATCTCACAATCAATTCCTCTTTTTCAAGATTAGCCAATTTTTACTCTTCTTTAAATTTCTTAGCAATTTTCAAAGATTTAGATAATTTCTTACAAAGAGTTTCACAAGCATCAAAAAGATCAATAGAAACAATAGTGTCCTTTTTATTCAAATCATCACAAACATGAGCAGAAAGACACTTCAAATTATCCATGATAACAGGGATCAAGGATCACTTTTAGGTATAATAACTTAAAACAAGAGCTAACCCGCTCTGATAGCACAAGTTGTTTAATTTAGTTATTTAGCCAAGTGATTACTTAGATAAATTTCACGGATCTAGGTTAACATAATAAAATCATATCATGTAAATAATGCGGAATTATAAAGAACCCAATGATATGATAACCCAGGAAAACCAAACCGGTAAAAAACTTGGGAAGGATTTAACCCAGCTATCCTCAAGGCAAAACATATCCAATATGAAAGAATTGAAATTTGTACAATAGAACTTAGACCACTAACATCCTATTGCTATTTCGAGTAGAAAACTTATTACCATGACCACTGACAACTCCGAGTCCACGGACTACTTCTTTCTTTAATCCACTACAACCACAAGTTCTCCTACTTGTGACTTTGAGACTCCACTTAAAGGTTTTAGATCTTTTTTAAGTTCTTTATGAAGCAACTGATGCGATCACCAAGTTCTTGGCATGAATCTTGATCTTGATAACCCCTTAGTGTGTTCGAAGGTAAACACCTCTAGATCTCTAAAACGTAGCTAGGGTTTTTCTTTTTATATGTGAAGTAAAAAATAAAACCCTACACATCAAACAGGATTAGGTTGAATTGGAAATTCTGCAGAAAATTAAATCTACACGATTCTCAATCAATCGAATCTAATTTTCGATCAGTTGAGCCTTGCAGAATTAGTCCAATAATTTCTGCAATCACTTGATTCCAATTTTACTAAAACATACTTTGAGTGTTTTTTATACAAACCAGCCTATATTTGTACTTTTGTACAAAGAGGTGTGTTTTAATACTAACGAACTTGACGAATCTTTGCAAAGTGTTGTTGTGTCTGTGTTGCAGGAATTTGAGGACGTGTTTCCGAATGATGTTCCTAGTGGGTTGCCACCTATTAGAGGAATAGAGCATCAAATTGATTTTGAGCCAGGTGCGACAATTCCAAACCGACCAGCCTATAGGAGTAATCCAGAGGAGGCAAAGGAACTTCAAAGTCAAGTTGAGGAATTGTGTACTATAATTCTGAAGAACTTGAAAATTTGGGAGGATCGTTTGCCATTCATTGAGTTTGCATATAATCAGAGTGTTCATTCTACTACTAAATTTTCGCCATTTAAGATTGTTTATGGTTTTCATCCACTAGCTCCTTTGGATTTGCTACCTTTACCAATTAATGAAATGAAGTGTTTGTATGGTGAAAAGAAGGTTCAGATGGTGAAGAAACTCCATGAAAGTGTACGGCAACATATAAAGAAGAAAAATGAGCAATATGCGACCAAAGCCAACAAGGGTCGTCGACAAGCCCTCTTTGAACCAGGTGATTGGGTTTGGGTGAATATGAGAAAAGAAAGATTTCCAGCTCGTAGGCGGGCTAAGCTGCATCCAAGAGGGGATGGTCCATTTCAAATCCTTGAGAGAATCAATGATAATGCATACAAGTTGGATCTTCCAGGTAAGTATAACATTAGTGCTACAGTTAATGTTTCTGATATTTCTCCTTTTGATGTAGGTGACGATTCGAGGACGAATCCTTTTGAAGAGAGGGGAAATGATGAGAATCAACAAGCATTCTAGGATCTATTGCATGTTCCAGTTGGGCCTATTACAAAAGCAAAATCCAAGAAGATCAAAGAAGCACTTAATGGGCTGATTCAAGAGATTTGTGCTGATTCTAACGCAGGACATTCCAAGCTTGGCCCAAAGGAAGCTGAAAACGAAATAAATTTAATTCAAGCTATTTAGGGCTGATCTGGCTTAATTGCGAGTGATTTATGGCATGAATTAATGGCGGATTGACTTTTCAGCTCTATATCAGTGAAGGCAAATTTTTTCCTATTTTGGATCTACTAATTTCAGACCAAATCAACTTTTATTTAGGGTTTTATTATTTAGTACGTTTTTTTAGGTATTTTCCTTGTTTTTGGGTGCATTTAATGCTTTTTAGATCAAATTTGATTCCTGGTATGGTAAGGTATCAATTAGGAGTTATTTTAGAATATATTTTCATGTCTGTCAAGTTTTATGGAGCCCTTAAATAGGCCCTGAAGTCTGTAAACGTTTTTGAAGAATATTATTGAATAAAATTTAGAAAAGGTGAGGCTTTGCTCTTTTTTGGTTCTTCAAGAACTGTGAACTTATCAAGGATTCTTCCTTGTGGCGTTCAAACTTTATACCTCTGGTTCGTGATTTTTTATATTCATTGGGTCAAGGTCAACTTATACCTTTGGTTCGCGTTTCGATTATAAACGTTGGGTCAGGGTTTCTATCAAAAATCTGAATTTTAGCTTTCTTGGGCAAGTATTCCAATATTTTTGTTTGGTCTCAAAGCGTGTCGATTGAGGTTCGCATCATTTGGTATCAGAGCCAGGTTCTAAAATCAATTCCCTATCCCTTTATCTTTTGTTTCTTGTTATCATCCTATCTAGTTTCTTTTGTGTTCTTCATTCATCGTTCTTATTTTTATTTTTTATTTTTTTATTGAATTGCATTATGTTAAAATCGTGCACCCAGTTCCCAAAAAAAAATATTTGTTTGTAGTTTCAATTCTCTCAGACCAGAATATCGTTTTCTTTTGTCCTCTTCCTTTGATTTAGTGTTTCTGTCATATTTTCTTACCGTTGGTATTTGTTTTTACACTACAAGTTGAATTTCTTGATCAAGTATATTAGTTTAATGAAGAACTGAAAAGGCGAAGTTACGAGTGGAAAAAGGCAAGAGAGTGTGAGACTGTTATCGGGAAAAAGCCAATTTAAGAGTGAAACACGAGTGGGAGTGACATAATTTGAGTGCAAACACGTGAGGGAGTGTTGTGAGGAATTATTTCTAACAATTCTCTGTTGTTTCAAAAGTATGTCTTTCAGGTGTGAAACATCAAATAGGGAAGGAGGGG
>NC_134020.1:8209324-8211824 GCF_040712315.1 Castanea sativa
ACTCAAAAACTTTGCATCCCTATCAGAAACGATGGTCCTAGGCATACCATGTATCCTAACAATTTCTTTGAAGAATAAATCAGCAATATGTGATGCATCATCAGTTTTGTGACATGCAATGAAGTGTGCCATCTTGGAAAATCTATCTACCACCACAAAAACTGAATCTCTCCCCCTCTTAGTCCTAGGTAAACCTAAAACAAAATCCATAGAAATATCAGTACAAGGTTCACTAGGTATTGGCAAAGGGGTGTACAAACCATCGGGTTTCAACTTAGACTTAGCTTGTTTACACGTGATACACTTCTCACAGATTCTTTCCACATCATGTTTCATATGAGGCCAAAAGAAATGATCATGCAAAATTCCTAAAGTCTTAGCTACACCAAAATGACTTATCAAACCACCACTATGAGCTTCTCTCACAAGCAATTCACACAAAGAACACCTAGGCACAAACAATTTATTCTCCCGAAACAAAAATCCATCATGCCTATAAAACTTACCAAATGCCACTTTTTCACATGCATTGAACACATCACCAAAATCAGAATCTTGTGCATACACATCCTTAATGTATTCAAAGCCAAGCATTTTTGTATCTAAAATGGAAAGTAAAGCACACCTTCGGGGCAATGCATCAGCCACCACATTTTCCTTACCTTGCTTGTATCTGATCACATAAGGAAATGTTTCAATGAATTCCACCCACTTGGCATGGCGTTTGTTCAACCTTTGCTATCCTTTCAAATGCTTCAAAGATTCATGGTCTGTGTGAATCACATATTCCTTTGGCCATAGGTAGTGTTGCCAATTTTCCAAAGCCCTTACCAAGGCATACATCTCCTTATCATAAGTGGGGTAATTTAGGGATGCCCCACCCAACTTTTCACTGAAATAAGCTACTGGACGGCCTTCTTGCATCAAACAGCTCCAATATCTATTCCTGAAGCATCACACTCAATTACAAAAGTTTTAGCAAAGTTAGGTAAAACAAGCAAATGTGCATTAGTTAACTTTTCTTTGATCTGATTAAATGCCTTTTCTTGTTCTTTCCCCCACTTAAATGGCACATTTTTCTTGATGACTTCAGTAAGAGGGGCGGCTAAGCTACTAAAATCACGCACAAACCATCTATAGAAACTAGCTAAGCCGTGGAAACTCCTCACTTGGCTGATTGTTGTAGGCGTTGGCCACTCTTGGATTGCCTTCACCTTTTCCTCGTTCACCTCAATTCCTCTTTTACTAACAACAAAACCAAGAAACACAAGCTTATCCGTACAAAAGGTGCACTTTTTGAGGTTAGCAAACAATCTTTCTTTCCTTAGAATTTCCAAAACAGATTTCAAATGCATTACATGTGCTTCCAAATTTTTGCTATAAATTAGGATATCATCAAAATACACAACTACAAATCTACCAATAAATGCACACAAAACATGGTTCATCAAACGCATAAAAGTGCTTGGAGCATTAGTTAAGCCGAAAGGCATCACTAACCACTCATACAAACCATATTTAGTCTTAAAAGCAGTTTTCCATTCATCACATTCCTTCATCCTAATCTGATGGTAACCACTCTTAAGATCAATTTTTGTAAAGACACAAGAACCATGTAATTCATCGAGCATACCATCTGATGAGAATCAACAAGCATTCAAGAATCCATTGCATGATCCAGTTGGGCCTATTACAAGAGCAAGATCCAAGAAGCACTTAATGGGCTGATTCAAGAGATTTGGGCTGATTCTAACGCATGACATTCCAAGCTTGGCCCAAAGGAAGACGAAAGTGTAATAAATTTAATTCAAGCTACTTAGGGCTGATCTGGCTTAATTGGAAGTGATTTATGGCATAAATTAATGGCTGATTGACTTTCCAGCTCTATATCAGTTAAGGCAGATTTTTTCCTATTTTGGATCTGCTAATTTCAGACCAAATCAACTTTTATTTAGGGTTTTATTATTTAGTATTTTTTTTAAGGTATTTTCCTTGTTTTTAGGTGCATTTAATGCTTTTAGGTCAAATTTGATTCCTAATATGGTAAGGTATCAATTAGGAGTTATTTTAGAATATATTTTCTTGTCTGTCAAGTTTTATGGAGCCCTTAAATAGGCCCTAAAGTCTGTAAACGTTTTTCAGAATATTATTGAATAGAAATCAGAAAAGGTGAGGCTTTGCTCTCTTTTGGTTCTTCAAGAACTGTGAACTTATCATGGTTTCTTCCTTGTGGCGTTCAAACTTTATACCTTTGGTTCATGATTCTTTATAATCATTGGGTCAAGGTCAACTTATACCTTTGGTTCGCGTTTCGATTATAAACGTTGGGTCAGGGTTTCTATCATAAATTTGATTTTTAGCTTTCCTGGGTTAAATATTCCAATATTTTTGTTGGGTCTCAAAGCGTGTCGATTGAGGTTCACAACATTTGGTATCAGAGCACAGGTTCTAAAATCAGTTTTCTATCCCTTTATCTTTTGTTTCCTGTTATCATCCTATC
>NC_134020.1:8216824-8224324 GCF_040712315.1 Castanea sativa
AGCATTAAATGCACCTAAAAACAAGGAAATAAATCTGCTAAACCTAAAATAACGTTTTTACATAAAAAATACCAAAAATAACAAATTACAATAATTAAACAGTAAATTGTGTCCTACATCAGACCCCTCCACTTGAAACAAACTCATCCTCGAGTTTAGTTTTGAAATCTGAAATCTTCCGCTCCAAATTAACAAATATTTTGAATGCTTTAATGACTTGATGCGGTTGTGAAACTTCAATCCTTCATAACGTGTAGCAGAAAATTTCTTCTCATCCACTTTCAATTTATTTGCAACATCAATCAACAAAGGATTGATAATAAAATTCAAATTTTCTACTCCAAGAATATAAATATATTGTATAGTCATCTTCATCAAATAAACTGAGACTAGAGGATTGTGAGTTGTGGACTCATCCTCATATTTAACCTCAATTGAATCCTCCACAATGTTCTCAATAATTACCATCTCTTTTTCTTTTTTTCAAGTTTTTTTCTTTTTTTTTTTTCACTTTTTTTTTTTTTCGATGATAACAGGAAATAAAAGATAAAATGATAGAAAACTGATTTTAGAACCTGTGCTCTGATACCAAGTGATGCGAACCTCAATCGACACGCTTTGAGACCCAACAAAAACATTAGAATATTTAATACCAAATGATGCGAACCTCAATCGACATGCTTTGAAACCCAACAAAAATATTGGAATACTTGCCCAAGAAAGCTAAAATTCAGATTTTTGATAGAAACCCTGACCCAACGTTTATAATCGAAACGCGAACCAAAAGTATAAGTTGACCTTGACCCAATAATTATAAAGAATCACGAACCAAAGGTATAAAGTTTGAACGCCACAAGGAAGAATCCCTGATAAGTTCACAGTTCTTGAAGAACCAAAAGAAGAGCAAAGCCTCACCTTTTCTGATTTTTATTCAATAATATTATATGAAAAACGTTTACAGACTTAAAGGCCTATTTAAGGGCTCCATAAAACTTGACAGACAAGAAAATATATTCTAAAATAACTCCTAATTGATACCTTACCATATTAGGAATCAAATTTGACCTAAAAAGCATTAAATGCACCTAAAAACAAGGAAATAAATCTCCTAAACCTAAAATAACGTTCTTACATAAAAAATACCAAAAATAACAAATTACAATAATTAAACAGTAAATTGTGTCCTACATCATTATGGCTTGATGCACTATATCCGTTAATTCAACATAGTGCTGCATCTCAACTATATCCGTAATCTCACGATTTAAACCGTGGAAGAACCTAGCCATTGTGGCTTCCCGGTCCTCTTCTACATTAGCCCGGATCATAGCTACCTCTATCTCCTTGTAATACTCATCCACACTCTTAGAACCTTGAGTTAACCTTTGTAACTTTTGATACAGTCCCCTATAATAGTGATTGGGCACAAAACGCTTCCTCATAAGCATTTTCATCTCCTCCCAAGTGTCCACGGGTGGCTCTCTATTCCTCCTCCTATTAATCAATAATTGATCCCACCACACAATGGCATAATCGGTAAATTCAATTGCAGCCAACTTAACCTTCTTCATCTCTGAATAGTTGTGACAATCAAACACCATCTCCATTTTAGTTTCCCACTCTAAATAAACTTCAGGATCATTTTTGCCTTGAAAATATGGGATTTTAATCTTTATGTTTCCTAAATCATTATCCCTCCTAGGCCTACCCATCCTAGCTTCTTTATTCACATACCCACGCTCAAACCTGCCTCGATTCACATATGGCTCATCAACCTCCTTCGACTCCGCCTCTTCCTCAACATTCCGCCATGGAACACGCCCACCTTGCTGCCTGTTGTGGACGTCATGTTGCTGGCCTTTAGGAGTTCCCGCTTCTACCCTATCCAATCTCTCATGAATAGGTTCAATTTCAGCCCTCAACATACGCCTCATCTCCCCTAGCAGTGCTTGCATTTGGAGGTTCTGATGTTGTCGAAGTTCTTTGGTTGTGTCTTCACAGGCCCTCCCTCACGTGTTTCACTCAAGAATTGATACACTCGCACTCGTGTTTTCACTCTAAACGGCTTTTACCCTCTTATGGTCTCACACACTCTTGCCTTTTTCCACTCTTTTGCGTCTTCTTCAGTTCTTAATCGAACTTCAAGAACTAATTCAAAATAATCCAGCAGTAATTTAGAATGATAAAGAACCAAAACTCATCAAAAGGTCAAGAACTTGAATAAGGTGAAGAACGAGATTGAGAAATTTTCTTTTCTTTTTTTTTCGTTTTTTTTTTTTTTTCTTTTTTTGTGTAAGAAACAGGAAATAGAATGAAAATAAAAGATAGGCAAACTTATCTTAGAACCAAAGCTCTGATACCAAAATGATATGAACCTCACCAACAATTGTGATGAAACCCAATAACAATGATGGTTTGGAACCCTAAGATCGTTAGATAAGATTTGTTGAGCCTTGACCCGTCATCTAATCAGATGAAACACCAAGACTACGTTGGATTGAAAACACCACACCAAGAATTCCTAAGAAACTTTCAAGAATCAAGGTGATAAGTTTGGTTGTTTGAACGCCACAAGATTAACTTGATAAGTTCAAGAGTTCTTTTAAGAACCAAGAGGAACACAAGACCTCAGAAGGGGAATAGTTTTTCTGAAAACCAAAATTGATTTTTAAAATTCGTACTACCCATCTATATACCTGGAACAACCCTCCAAGAATAGGCAAAGTCATAATTACAGCTTTGAAAACAGCACAAAAATTAAGCAAAACAAGTTCCCATGTTTTTTTTTGGATTCTTGGACTTTTAAAGGCAGTCAAAGAAGCTAAATGACTAGATTAATTTGCCTCTTCAAGTGCTTTGATGACATGGACTAAACCTTGATTATTATCTGAGCCCACGTTGGTCTTTTCAAAATCTACCCAATTCTCTTGGACTAGCCCATTTAGCGCTTCCTTGAAACGTTTAGCTCTAAGTCTTGTAATTGGGCCACTAGGAAGTGACAAAGGGTCATGTGCAAATTCAACTCCATTTCCACGTGTATGATCAGCATGACCAGCTCCTTGATTTGCATCACGTTGGCTCCCATGGTCGTGCCCTTGCCAGCTTTTTGTGAAATAGCTTGGATTTGCATTTGAGAGAGTGTAGAGATTCTACGTTTGGTGAGTAATGTCGAAAGACGAGGTGCAGGGTCTGGTTTTGTTGAAAGGAGAGGTACTGCCCTGCACTACTGCTTTAGTTTCAGAATTATATCGGGTTTGCTAGGAAGAATTGAGGGTGAGAGAGAGGGGAAGAGTATTTGGTTTGAGAAAGGAGAGTATATATATCTAATAAAAAGAAAAAAAAAAGATTTAAAAATAAAAAAAAAAACGTTGACATGGAAAATTGTGGAGAGGTCAGAGGTTTCAGTTTTATATATACTAGCGTTTGACCCGCGCAATGCGCGGGATCTTTTTATGAGTTAGAAAAAAAATCAACGTAATATATTATACTTAATGTGATGGTAAAAAATGGAAGAAAATGGATGATTAGTTGTTCAGATAATGATGCTAATGTGCAGGTGTTCTTCTAAAAGACAAACATAACTTGGCATCAACACATAATCTAGAAAAAATGTTAATTGAAATTTCATAGGTTATAACTAATTGGTTCAAGGTTTTTTTTAAAGGTTGTGGGTTCGAGAGAATATAGTTATTGAAGAATGAAATAAGTAGGAGAGAAATTTGGCTAATAAAATCTATCTGTAAAGAAAAAATTTGTTGCAAAGTGTATAAGATACGTTAGTTATCAATTTGTTTGTTTATTATTTTAAAATGCAGTAATTAACCCAAAAAATTCCATAATTCTATATACAAAAAAATTATTATTACTATACATTCTAAAGCATGCATGTTGAAATTTGGTTACAAACACAAAGATTTGCATGATCAATAAAGATTTTCCTCTTGTATTAAAAGTTGTCCTAACAACATTTATTTGAAACTTAATCTCTTCCCTTGGTATCTCTATCACATAGGATTAAAAATTCTTAAGTTAGTTAGCATTCATTATTCCTAGAATTGGTCCAATATTTTCCAACAGCTTCATTCTCAGTCATCACAACCCGAACTTTGGTAGTATTTACAAAGGAGCCTGACAAATTATTAGAATAATATTGTTCCTATTCAGAAGAGAAGAAGTACATGAATCGAGCCTCTTTGCATTTTATTTATTTATTTACTATTATTATTTTTGAAAAAAGATAGTAATATATTTGTATCTAGAAAATCTTGGGACTTTATGAGAAGGTACTTAAGCAAATAAGTTAAAAAGCTTATAGTTAAAAGCTAAAAGTTAATCCAAATGATTATCAAGCTAGATAAAAATTTGTCTTGCCAAGTAATATAAGTCTTGATAAAAACTTGAATTATTTATTTATTTATTTTATGACAGCATTATTTGCCCGTTTGACATATTGTAGGACTTAGAAAAACTGTAGAACTTTAGTAATAGAGCTATTGCAATATTCAATTTTAATGTTTTTGTGTTTTTGTCAAATTACCGTGAATAGTGTGCTTTAGGGTCCATTTGGTTTCAATTGGCATGACATTTATGTTCCTTATCAATTAGATTTCATTTAAGGCTTAATCACAACTTGATGTATTTAAAATTGTTTATTTTCTTTTGGAATTCAGTATCTTACAATGATTTATTTGCATGTGAATCTTATAGCAGCCAAATGCTGATTAAAGAATAATTCACACTGCAAATGTTTGATACTCCTTTGCAGCTTCAGCTTTGTGGTCATGCCACATTGGCTGTTGCACATACAATCTTTGAATGTTTTCTATAGTGCGAAACTCAAAGAATAAGAGGTGTCCTCCAGCCAAACATTACCTACTAAATGAATTACATGCAATTCATGTCAACTTGATAGCAATCACATTCATTGTTTTATTAATGAAAATTCACACACCAGCAACCATAAAGTTACAATAACAAAATACATTTTCTGCAATTGTCTACCATTAAAATAAAATTTTAAAGTAGCTAACCCTGGTAATTATGCAGATAGGGTGAAATATTGACTAAAATCTATGAAATAATCAACTTTGAATAAAGAACATTACACTTTCAGATTTCAAAGTTCTACAATTTCAATCCCTCTTTAAAAAGAGTAGAACAGGTAGGAGGGAAAACAAAAACTGAAAATTAAATTGAATTCTATAGTTGCTATTTTTCCTTCTTCAATTTTTCTTCTTCTTTGATGCATTTTGTTTAGTAGCATCGTTTCGTTTGTGAAGCATTTGAATAGGCATGCTATCATCATCTCATTTTCCATCTTCAGTAGGAATGGAAGCTGCAAATAGAGAATTGCTGTCCTCTTTTGTTTTTCTTACAAATTCGTCTTGTGTCCTACAATAATTCACTTAGTAAAATGTGCTTCAAAAATTCACAAACATCTAATAAATCCTTAAACAATAAGTTACAGTTCTCTTATAAATGAAGTTAATATTGCTTTTTTGTATTACATTGGCTTTCAAGGTATCATAAGAAGGTCTAATATATTATTTTTAATTTCATGAGAATTTCTTATGTACTAAGCAGATGTGCATAGTAAGTAATATGCATTAGACTACTTAATATTATGACAAATTCAAAGGGTAACATTAATTATCAGGAAATTGTATTTTATATCTTCAAGTTTCTGCCCTCTATTTTAATGTTCAATTCAACTTTTGAAATGATCACTCCAATAGAAACAATCTTTGTGTCTAAGCTTGTTATTTCTTTCTAATACAATGTCACACATCTAACTAATTTTGAGATATGTTCTCAAGGGATCACCCTAGATCCTCATATTTCAAGCAATGCAAAGAATGTTCTTGAAAACAAAACTCAATGGCCAACCTTACAGGCTTACAGCACAACTCAGCTCTACAGGGATCGATCAATACTTGTATGCATATCCATAATGAACCCACTCAGCACTCAGCAAAATCCCAATGCAAGGGCTACCTATCTGATCTGCAAATTAGAGAGCCCCCAAACACCAGCTTTTTATGATTTTGTTAGTAATAGGAAAGAAGAGAACGTAAGAACTCATAAATTTAATAAAGTATACATACGTACATAATAATTAACGCTTTTCATGGAATTCTATGTGTTTTTGTAAAGAACAAAATTGTTTTTGAGCTTCTAATAATATTTAAGGCACTCAACATGACGTACAACAGTTCATATTTTCAATAAAGGCTTGTTAATGCCAATCACTTCAAAAAACAAAAATGACAATTGTGTGATATAGAGTCAGGTTCGATAACAATGCCAAAAGTCCAAAATTCCCTATAGCAGAAAATTAAGTCTAAGAACTCATTAACCAAAAAACAATTTAGTGAGCTTAGCCATATTCTGGCCCTGATGCATTGTAAGTGCCAACTCTGTTTCACTTGTAATATTATAAGGTAAAATTCCAATGTATAGATACAAAGAAACAATCTTTTAATTTCTGTCAGTAGAAACACTTTAAGAAGCAAAATTTAAATGTGGAAAAACCAAAAGCAAACCTTTATGGAAAAACACCACCTTAAATTCTCTAAATTTGGTGGTTTGAATCTAAATGACTCTGATAGAGTAACTAATTGAAAAGAAAAAGCATAGCTGATAGCTCAAAGGAATTCGGATGTACTTAAAAGTATTATAAGATCTTTTATAGCTAACACTTAGCACTAACCAACAGAATCACTTACACCTCTGCTAGGGAAATCCAAATTGTAATGTAGATGCCCAAGATTGATGTTCTATTCTTAAATAGATAAAAATGCATCGAACATAGTTAATAGTTGCAATTTTTAATACGCAAACAACATCTAAATTAAATACCTAAAAGCCATAAAAGAACAAAAGAACCTACAAAATTGGAAAAGAAAAATAAATACATATTTTTTTCCTTCCAAGTTACACTTTGCATCTTTTGTAGTTCAAATTCTAAGAATGCATCTTACAATCCCAGCCACCAAAATTCCACTATGAAAGTTTCAAATGTGTAATGGTCATAAGCACTATAGTGTCAAGCAAATTTTTATTAATAATTAAAAGCACATAATTCTTATAATTCAAGCAGTTTTATTTTTTGATTAGTTGTAAATCAAATAGTTTTCTAGAAATTTTTACTAAATTGATGTCCAAAGTTGAAGCGCATACATGCTAGAGGAATTGCATCTAAAATCTCGTTTTGAACAAATTTGACCACATCAATTAGTTAGAGTTATACATTAGAGAACAGAATCAATGCTAAAATTCCTTCTTTTCACTAAGTATAGACATTTCCTTCACTTTAGATAGACTATTATTTCTACATTAATTTCATAATTTTTTTTTAATATTGATTGCAACATTAATAGTTTTTTAAATTTCTACATTATTGCAACATAGGTTCCTGCTTCATTGATTAAGCCTATCAATGCTCTTATGCCTATCAAATATTGACATGCATGTCAGAATAAGTCATACTTCAAAACTTTG
>NC_134020.1:8226824-8266824 GCF_040712315.1 Castanea sativa
CTCTCTCACATGTCCCTTGGTCAGCAACTCCTCAACTTGCCTTTGAAGTTCCTTTGTCTCCTCCGGATTACTCCTATAGGCTGGTCGGTTAGGAATTGTGGCACCTGGCACAAAATCGATTTGATGCTCTATTCCTCTTATAGGTGGCAATCCACTAGGAACATCTTTAGGAAACACGTCCTCATATTCCTGCAACATAGAGACAACAACACTAGGCAAAGATTTGTCAAGTTCGTTAGTATTAAAACACACCTCTTTGTACAAGAGTACAAATATAGGCTGTTTTGTATAAAAAGCACTCTTGACATCACTCGCCTTAGCATAAAAACTCCCATGTTTTTTTGTTTTTCTCTCATTTTTTCCACCCTCAACTGTCTTTTCACTCTTTTTTATGGTTTCACTCTCTTTTATTCTTTCACTCTCTTTCTCATCCTCTTTTTTTGCATTCTCAATCTCACTATTTTTCAAGTCATTTTCTCTTTTCAGTTTCACTTGATCTTCATACACTTGTCTCGGAGTCAACGGTACAAGAGTAATGGTTTTATTATCTTTAACAAAAGAATACCTATTCTTGAACCCATCATGACTGACTCTCCTGTCAAACTGCCATGGCCTGCCCAATAAAATGTGACCCGCTTGCATTGGAACAACATCACAAAGTACTTCATCCTTGTACCTCCCAATTGAAAAAGAAACCAGTACTTGCTTATTTACCTTAACTTCTCCACAATCATTCAACCACTGCAACTTATATGGTCTAGGGTGTTTCAAGGTAGATAAATTCAATTTTTCAACTAAAGTAGTACTAGCCACATTAGTACAGCTCCCCCCATCTATAATCATACTACATACCTTGTTGTTGACATGGCATCTAGTGTGAAAAATGTTCTCCCTTTGTTGTTCCATGTCATCCTCTTTGACTTGGGCACTTAAAGCACGCCTTGCAACAAGCGACTCACCCTCCACTGGATACTCCACTTCATCATCGCAAGCATCCTCAAGTGATGGAATCTGGTCATCATCTTCCTCGCTTTCAGTTTCCACCTCTCCATCAATACGTGCGATCATGGTCCTCTTATTTGGGCATTGTGAAGCAATATGACCTACTCCCAAACAACGAAAACACTTAATATCACGATTACGAGTCTGGGATTCATTTTTACCTTTGTTGACACTGGGAGCTTCATCTCTCCTTTTTTGTGGTTCGGATTTGGACTTGAAAACAGCCCCTTCGTCTTTCCTACCATTTGACCTCCATGAAGTAGAGGAGCCCGGATTTTGAAATGACCGAATTCCTTTCCTTTTAAGCTATCGTTCCACCTTTATTGCCATGTGCACCATGTCCTCCAACTCCACGTAGTGCTGCAACTCCACCACGTTGGCAATGTCCCGATTCAGCCCATTCAGAAACCTTGCCATGGTAGCTTCTCTATCCTCCTCTACATTTGCCCGAATCATGGCAATCTCCATCTCCTTGTGGTAGTCATCCACGCTCCTATAGCCTTGAGTAAGACTCTGTAATTTCTGATACAAGTCCCTATAATAGTGACTAGGAACAAACCGCCTTCTCATGATTGCCTTCATTTCCTCCCAACTCTCGATAGGTCTCTCATGGTTTCTCCTTCTGTTCATCACAAGTTGATCCCACCATATAATAGCATAGTCAGTAAACTCAATGACAGCGAGTTTTACCTTTTCCTCCTCGGAGTAGTTGTGGCACTCAAAAATTAACTCCACCTTCTTCTCCCACTCCAAGTATGCTTCTGGATCATTTTTCCCTTGGAATGTGGGTATCTTCATTTTTATGTTTCCTAGGTTCCTGTCAGTCCCATCTTGCCATCTTGGATCTCTTCGGAAACCTCCACCACGGCTTTCTCTCCTTGGCACAAACCTGCCTACATTGTTCAGTGAAGCTTGATCTTCTTCATCTTCAAACTCATCCTCGTGGTAGTGATCAGAATCATTCATGTGAGAACGCCTTTCTTGCCTTCTAGCATTAGGGCCTCTTTGGGGACGCTCCTCACGCAAAGTAGCAATAACAGTGTCTTGCCTATCCATCCGATCCCGAATCTCATTAAACACCACGTTCATGTGTTCAAATTGTTGTTGCATAGCCTGTAAAATGATGGACGACTCCTCCCCTCCTTCCCTATTCGATGTTTCACACCTGAAAGACATACTTTTGAAACAACAGAGAATTGTTAGAAATAATTCCTCAAAACACTCCCTCACGTGTTTGCACTCAAATTATGTCACTCCCACTCGTGTTTCACTCTTAAATTGGCTTTTTCCCGATATTAGTCTCACACTCTCTTGCCTTTTTCCACTCGTAGCTTCGCCTTTTCAGTTCTGCAATGAACTAACAAACTTGATCAAGATATTCAACTTGTAGTGTTAAAACAGATACCAATGGTAAGAAGATATGACAGAAATACCAAATCAAAGGAAGAAGATAAAAAAAACAATATTTTGGTCTGAGAGAACTGAAACTACAAACAAAATTTTTTTTTTTTTTTTTTTGTTGCTATTTCCTTTCAGATGTCTTTTTTTTTCACGTTTTTTTTTTTTTTTTTTTTTTTTTTTTGGGAACTGGGTGCACGATTTTAACCTAGTGCACTTCAACAAAAAAAAAAAAAATAAGAACGATGAATGAAGAACTCAACAGAAACAGGATAGGATGATAACAGGAAACAAGATAAAGGGATAGAAATCTGATTTTAGAACCTGTGCTCTGATACCAAATGATGCGAACCTCAATCGACACGCTTTGAGACCCAACAAAAATATTGGAATATTTAACCCAGGAAAGCTAAAAATCAGATTTATGATAGAAACCCTGACCCAACGTTTATAAAAGAAACGCGAACCAAAGGTATAAGTTGACCTTGACCCAATGATTATAAAGAATCACGAACCAAAGGTATAAAGTTTGAACGCCACAAGGAAGAATCCTTGATAAGTTCACAGTTCTTGAAGAACCAAAAGAGAGCAAAGCCTCACCTTTTCTGAATTTTATTCAATAATAATCTGAAAAACGTTTATAGACTTCAGAGCCTATTTAAGGACTCCACAAAACTTGACAGACAAGAAAATATATTCTGAAATAACTCCTAATTGATACCTTACCATATCAGGAATCAAGTTTGACCTAAAAAGCATTAAATGCACCTAAAAACAAGGAAAATACCTAAAAAACGTACTAAATAATAAAACCCTAAATAAAAGCTGATTTGGTCTGAAATTAGCAGATCCAAAATAGGAAAAAATCTGCCTTAACTGATACAGAGCTGGAAAGTCAATCAGCCATTAATTCATGCCATAAATCACTCCCAATTAAGTCAGATCAGTCCTAATTAGCTTGAATTAAATTTACTACACTTTCATCTTCCTTTGGGCCAAGCTTGGAACATCCTGCGTTAGAATCAGCCCAAATCTCTTGAATCAGCCCATTAAGTGCTTCTTGGATCTTCTTGGATCTTGCTCTTGTAATAGGCCCAACAAGAACATGCAATGGATCCTTGAATGCTTGTTGATTCTCATCACAAAGTGTTGACAATAAATTAGTAATCACCCTTCTACCTATTTTCACAATAAATTTATTAAAATTATTACATGCTTAGGGTTCAACATACGGATCGAATCTTATGATTGGAAATTGATATCGACATAAAAACTTCTACAAATCTAATAGTGATCAAAACAAAACAAAAAAAAAGGAGGTCCCAAAAATTTCCTAAATGAACCAATCTTTAAAATCTCTAAATTCTAAAATTATCCCAACACCAAAAGGAACCCCCAATTCCCATTTGCAAACAAAACCTGAAAAAAAAGAAGGAAAAAAAAAAAAAAAAAAAAAGAGAAAAAGGACTTTGGTGTGAGTTACAATTGGAAACTTGGAGACAACAACACTAACTTTCCTTTAGGAGAAGTTTAAGTTAGATGAAATGCAAGTATGAAAGGAATATAATAGGACCATTTTCTTAGCACGAATGTAACACAACAAAAAAATTATTAGGAGAAGAGCAAAGTTCCTAAAGAGTGCCTTTCAATTATATCAAAAGGCCAATCTTGGGAGCAAAAGCACCAAGAACAAAAATTTCACTAAAAGAAAGGAAAAAGAATTTACTTACATTTCGTTAGGAGTATGTGCTCTCTGCTACCTCAATCTTTATTGTACCACCTTTAGGGAAAAAAAATCATGAGATTGCAATTATATTTAAGCTCCTTGGTGGGCTAATAAATTACATAAAGAAATAATGAGGTGGAAACAAACCCAATCAAATTTATAAATTCTTAATTAGGAACAGTTTAGACTCGTGTAATCCAAATTGAATTTAAAAACCAACAACACTCATACTAAAGCAATTATCAACATTAACAGATTAGTAAAACTAAATAAATTTAAACATGCATATAATGAACAAAGCAGAGATATGTGGCAAAGAAAGAAAGCAGTAGGAGAAGAATTTAAGAAACAGGGCAGTTCACCTAATGTCCTAGATAATGTTTCCTAACAATCACCATAAGGAGCTGTTAAATGAAACTGGTGCAATCAATCAGTATAATTTGTACTAAGTTTCTTTACAATAATTTAGGAATTCAACTATATCTATACAACAGATACACTTGCTAATGCAACTTGGATAGAGTTAGATCCAAAATTACCACTTCCAATAGTTATCTTCTTCTCTAATTTATTTCTCTTTTCAATTTCAATTTCAAATGAAGGTACATTCTTAACAGCCCTCATAGTGGTTCAAGATTAATCTGCATAGTTCCAGTGGCTATAAAAAAGGGACCATTCAGAAACAACAAATGCAAAAACTTTAAAATTTAAAATAAAACTTTAGTGTAGTTTTGATTACTCAAAGGTTTGTGCTTTGAGTAAAAAAGCAAATCTTCATTTTATGTGAACTCAAAATCAAAGCAACCCAAATATTCAAAATCGATTCTAAAAACCCAAAACATTGAGCCAAGCCAAATACCCTAAAAACAAAACTTCTTCTAACCAAAAGCCCTTAATCAAAACCAAACCTTGCCCAAAATACTAATCTAAATCATAATTAACCCCCAATTGATTCTCCAAATAAAAACCAAAAACCCTTAATTTTTTAGTTTAAAACAGAATTTTACCGGCAGCAATTTCGGTAGTCTGATAGTGGGTGGAGGCTTATAGTGATGACAGAATTTGTGATGGTGCCCCTCTCTCAATCCATGGTGCATTGACTTAACAGTCAAACGATTATTCTTCCTCTTCAAAAAAAAAAAAAAAAAAATCCAATCGGCCGATCTCTCTGCACTCTGTGTTTAACCAACTCTCTCTCTACTGTTCTCGGACTTTTGGCCTCTAAACCTTGATTATCCAAAGCCAATAATAAATACCCTAAAACTAAACCAAAATCAAACACAAAATTAATTCAATCCAAATAGTCCCAAAAGTTTTTAGTATACTGAAAAACTAAATCAAATCAAAATCTAATGTAACCCAAATACCTAAATACAAATCAACCCAACCAAATTTCTCAAAACTAATTCATATTTCATACCCAGATCTAAGAAAAAAAAAAAAAAAAAAAAAAAAAAAAAAAAAAAAAAAAAAAAAAAAAAAAAAAACTTACCAATGGTAGTTCTCTCTATGTCCGTATCTCAAATGCTCCGTGCATCTTTAGTTACCGGTGCCAGTTCCGGTGGTCTAAGTCTGGCGAAGGACCGATAGTGGTGGGAGAATGATGGTGATAGCTGGCCAGCCGTACGAACTCTGTCTCCTTCTCATCTCCGTATCGCAAGCTTCTTTTCTTTTTATTTTTTACCCTTCTCTATCTCTATATTGCAGGCCTTTCTTTTTAACCGGTTATTCTTTTGTTTATATACTGGCAAACTATCAAACGGGGTCAAAATTGTGAAAGAATATATCTTATTGCTCTTTAACTGACATGTGTCTGTTTTTTAGACCGTCTGACTGTTTTAGAGCTGTGATAGGATGCATTTCCAAACAATGTACCGTGCGATTTTTTAAAGATTAAATGACATACGTGTCTGAATTTTAGATAAGCAGTTATCCTATTTGTCAACGCCTCCTTAAATGCAGGAATCAACTTTCTCTGAGCTTCGTCTATTATATATAAATAGATACTAGTCGCTAACCCATGCAATGTGATAGGCAAAAAATGTATTGACCCCTTGTGATGAATTAACCAATTAATTATCCAAGTGAATTAATTAGATTTAATTACATGCAATGAGCGTGTCAAAACAAACAAATCACCAAATAAATATGTTGTGAAAATTAAATGATATGGTGATTTGTTTACAAATGGGTAAAACCTACACGGCAAAAACACCACCGGGTGATTTTAAGGTCACCACTCCCGATAATCTACTATTATAAAAACAAGCGGTTACAAGTAAAAGAATCTCAGTACCTTATACCAACCTACAGTTGAACCTTTACCCCAATACTCAATTGGACTTGTTTTGTAGTGACAATCTCTCCTTGTATTGCACGGCTCCTAGTACGTGACTAACCAAAAGATGCACGGATTCCAGTACGCGACTTTATCACCAACTTAAGAAGGATGTTGGCTACAAAGATCTTTTGTTCATCAACCAATGAAGATCACGAAATTGCTTGGTCACAAAACCCTACGATGTACAGCAGCTTCTTCAAGAATTAGGGCAATCTAGGTTTCCGGTCAAACTTGAGGAATTATGCTCTTGTGCAATTGTGCTCTTGACTGTGCAACTTGGTACGACCCTTAATCCTGATGTATGTTTAGGGTTGTGAGAAAAGAAAGCCGAAACACATACTCACGGATTGGATGAAAAACAGCTCTGAAAAATTGAGTTTCATAAACCTCGATAGATAGCCATCTATCGAGATAGCTGTTGAGCCACGGGCTTCAGTAGCTTTTAAACCTCGATAAATACTAGCTGTCGAGGTTTAAAATCCAGCACTTTCTCACTTGATTCTTGGACAGACTTGCATGACTTTAACACTTGAACTTGAAATCTTATTTCTTGAAGTATTAAACACATCCTAAATCTACCCAATTATAAGTAAAATGTGTTTTGTCAAAGGATTAGCCAATACATAAAATGTTGACATATGTTCCTAACATCCAATCACATATGTCCTAACAATCTCCCCCTTTGACAATTCGTAACAAAACTACAATAAACAAATGAATATATGAGAGAAGTTATAAATCACTTAACTCATATTCACTTGTTAAGTACAATAAAATCTATCCTAATACAAACTCTTGAAAAACCTTGTAAGAAGAGAGTTCATGGCAAGAAAGACTTTGACAACTTGTATTTCTGAAACACTTAAACAAAATTCATCAAGGCATCTTTGTGTGAAACAAAAATAAAAGATTGCATACAATAAATAAGAAACATGAGTATAAAGAGAGAAAAGAAATAACACATGTAAAGATAGGTGAAAGAACTGTAATAACAACCTCAAATGTATATAAATCAATAAGTACAAGGTGTGCTATCACAACATGATCAGAAGATCTAAGGTACATGAACAATGTATCTAAAAAAAGAGGGAAAAGAAAAAAAGATACATCAAAATCCTCACTACATCTCTAAAAAATATGAACACTTAAGAACACTCCCCCTATCTCCTAAACTATCCCTCCCCCTATGAGTATGACTACACTTATCTCAAAACTACTCCCCCTTTTTGCCACTAGTAAAAAAGGGGTAAGTACATCAAATAGACATCTCATCATCACTAGGTGAGCCTACATCATCATCATCCTCATCAACATCATCACTGCTAGAGCCATCATCACTCTCATCCTCGAACACCGGTGGAGATGGAGAAGAGGCAACAGTGAAACCACCTATGACAGCCTGTCCTTGTGCAATACGACCTACAAGGGTGTTCACCTGACACAGCTCATCACTAAGTGTGTCAAAGCGAGCATCCATACGCCCAAGCTGTGCCATGATGGCTTCAAGAGTCACTCCACCTGCTGAAGACGAAGGACCAGAGGTGGATGGAGTGGTAGAAGCTGGAGGAGCAACTGTCTCGGTCTGAGTCCGCCTTGAGCGAAGTTGTGCAAAACTCCGTTTAACAGTAGCGGCATTAATGGCACACATGAAAGTGAAGTGGGGAGACTCAAGATAGGGGACAGAGAAATGGCGAAGGAGCAGCGTGATAGCTGAAGGAAAGATGAGCTTATCACGGGTCGCCGTATCCTTATAAACATCTATAAGGGAGAGTATGAAGTGAGAGGGAAAATCAATGGTAAGATCCTCAATGAGGGAAAGCAAAAAGTGAGCACAAGGCTCTGTGATAGTGTTATAGTGAGACAATGGGTGTAGAACAAAATTCATAACCATGTTAAGGAACCTCAAACCTTTAGCAAAGGCCAAGCAACGGGTGAACTGACGATCACCCTAAGAAGAAGGTGTCTCACAGAAACGAGACGAGAGTTCGTCTTTGGATACTATTCGCAGATGCTCACAACCAGGATAGTCAGGATGTGCTACCCTAGGAACGTGTAGTACCTTGGATACAATTCCCGGAGTAACTACCATACGTATACCCCGAATGCGAATGACAAACTAGGGTATAGAATAATCAAATTCGTGCATATTAGAGTAGAACTCCTGTATGATCAAGAAAGGGCATGTGACCGGGATGCCACATAGTGACTCCCAACCCCTACTATGGATGATAGTGGGTAGATGAGTGTCAGAGAAATTAGACAGAATGACTTGGCTTTCCGAATGAATGCCTCGTTGTGAAAATTTCTCAGAGAAGTCCGATTTGACCTTCTCATCACGAAACCGTACGTGAAAAGGAGTGGGGTCAGGAGGAGAAGAAGATGAAGATGCCCCGGAACGAAGAGGGTTCCGAGACAGAACAGATTTACATTTACGTGCCATGATGCAACTAACGTAAGAGAGAGAGAAAGAGAGAGACAATCAGAAAAGTACCAACCAACACATATATCAAAATATATAGAATTGAAGGTATGTATGCATGAGAATGTATGAACATGTGACACGCTAATATAAATTCATCATGGGCTCAGCCCAATCCAAACCTACCAGCACACAACATAGCAACAAAGTAAACACACATCTAAATTTCATGAAACATTGTTATAATGCATATGTGATGCAATGCATGAAGTTTAAAGATCATTTTAACAAAAACCCATCCCAAAATTTTATCAAAAACCTCACCAATTTTGAAAAATCCCAAAAGATTAAAAAATCCCAAAAGTTAGGTCAGAAGATATGAAATGCATGATTAATGAGTGAGAAAGCATCATACCAAAGAGGAAAGAAGATCTTGAGACCAAAAAAATGAGTGGGGAAGAGGTTTGAAGTGAGTGAGAGAGGTTTTGGGAGGTGAAGAGTCTGAAAGTGTCGAGAAAGATCGAGGAAATGAGAGCAGAAATCAGCTATCGAGCTTTAAAGAGGCACTTTTTAGCTGTCAAACCAGCTATCGAGGATCTAACGAGACGTTTTCGCATCAAAGAAGCTTGATGGATCGAGGTAGCTATCGATAAGCTATCGAGGAGACAGAAAGTTTCTCGATTGATCGAGCTAGATATCGAGAGCTATCAAGATTGCGATGAAGAAAAGCTGGAGAGTCTCGATAAATAGCCTAGCTATCGAGGAGCTATTGAGATTGCTTAAAGATAGTTTTTCAAAGAAGAGAAAAACACAGATATGAATGAAATCAAGCATGCTACTTAACGAAAGATCCAAACAGCTTTTGAAGATCTCAAAATCATCTCTCAATGAAGAAAAATGTCACGCATTTAGATCCAAAACACACACACACACACACACACACACACTAAACAAGTCGAACCAATTTTATATTTCAAAAATAAGTTAAGATAGTTTAATGAGCATACATTAGCGCATGTAAACATCACAAGATTGCATAAATGTCTCTATGTTATGATGATTTGAGATATGAGTAAATCAATTTAACTCACACACGATCATAACTATTTGATGGAAACTATCACCTTCGAGGTACATCCTATAACTCCCACGTCTCCTAGAATACACGCTTGCAATCATGTTTTGAAGCATTTTTATATTTTTGCTTTTATTTTTCTTTGCATTTTTTTCTTTTATTAAGCATATCATGCATGTGCATACAAGAGAGAGAAAAGAAATACCCAATTATGCTAAGCTTTTTGACATTGCAATTTCGCTATGCTGAAGCATACAGATGTTATTTCATGATTGGCGGGCAACAGTTCTGAAATGGTTATTTATGCCTTTCTCTTAGGATTTTTTAGTCCTTCCCGTAAAAAAGAGTGATACGAGTGTTAAGTACAAGAGATTACTTAATATTACTCATCACAAACAAAGAGCCACCAAGCTCACTTGCTTAGTTGTGCATAGAGATGCTCATCTAAGCTACAAGAGATACAAATTTTAGAAACTTTTGTTTCATTGGCCATTCAAGGTACACAAGTACCAATGTAAACATACACACACTGTTTTTGTATTTTTTTGATTTTTCAAAATTTTTTTTTTTAATTTTTATGAATGAAAAACAAAATAAAAGCACAACTGAAAAACAACCAAACAAAAACATGTCAAATAAAGCAATGCATAAAGACTAGACTGTCCCAAATAAAAAACAAAACACTCTATTAATGAAAACATAATAAAAAGAGGGAGAGAGATAAAGTGACTAAATTATTTGGAGCCATTTTCCTTCCACACCTTGGAAGAACTTTTCCTTTGAGCAAAGCCTTGAACCGACTGTGAGGGGGAAGAATTGAAACCTTTCAAGTTCAAAAGGAACATGAGGGCCTTGAGGAGATCTTTAAGGGGAGCAAGAGAGGATGAAAGCTGATTCTAGTTTCCCAACGAAATCATGATGTTGCTCTGTTGAGTGGCTAACCGCTTATAGCAATTTGGTCGAGTATGTCCAGCTGCGCCACAACGATGATAGAGATGCTGCTTCTTCTCTTTAGACTTTTGAGCATTACTCTTCTTAGCCCTAGGGTTTTTGGTTTCTTTCTTAGCGAGCTTAGGGGGTGCTCCTAAGATAGATTTACCCTTGTCTATATTCTCACTAGCTATCATAGTTTTAGCATCATTATTCTCAGAATCAATATTGTTAGTAGGAGAAATGATGAGAATCAACAAGCATTCAAGGATCCATTGCATGTTCCAGTTGGGCCTATTACAAGAGCAAGATCCAATAAGCACTTAATGGGCTGATTCAAGAGATTTGGGCTGATTCTAACGCAGGATATTCCAAGCTTGGCCCAAAGGAAGATGAAAGTGTAGTAAATTTAATTCAAGCTATTTAGGGCTGATCTGACTTAATTGGGAGTGATTTATGGTATGAATTAATGGCTGATGAGAATCAACAAGCATTCAAGGATCCATTGCATGTTCCAGTTGGGCCGATTACAAGAGCAAGATCCAAGAAGCACTTAATGGGCTGATTCAAGAGATTGGGGCTGATTCTAACGCAAGACATTCCAAGCTTGGCCCAAAGGAAGCTGAAAACGTAATAAATTTAATTCAAGTTATTTAGGGTTGATCTGGCTTAATTGCGAGTGATTTATGGCATGAATTAATGGCTGATTGACTTTCCAGCTCTGTATCAGTTAAGGCAGATTTTTTCCTATTGTGGATCTGCTAATTCAGACCAAATCAACTTTTATTTAGGGTTTTATTATTTAGCACGTTTTTTAGGTATTTTCCTTGTTTTTAGGTGCATTTAATGCTTTTTAGGTCAAACTTGATTCCTGATATGGTAAGGTATCAATTAGGAGTTATTTTAGAATATATTTTATTGTCTGTCAAGTTTTATGAAGCCCTTAAATAGGCCCTGAAGTCTGTAAACGTTTTTCAGAATATTAATGAATAAAATTCAGAAAAGGTGAGGCTTTGCTCTCTTTTGGTTCTTCAAGAACTGTGAACTTATCAAGGATTCTTCCTTGTGGCGCTCAAACTTTATACATTTGGTTCGTGATTCTTTATAATCATTGGGTCAAGGTCAACTTATACCTTTGGTTCGCGTTTCGATTATAAACGTTGGGTCAGGGTTTCTATCATAAATCTGATTTTTAGCTTTCCTGGGTTAAGTATTCCAATATTTTTGTTGGGTCTCAAAGCGTGTCGATTGAGGTTCGCATCAATGACTGATTGACTTTCCAGCTCTGTATCAGTTAAGGCAGATTTTTTCCTATTTTGGATCTGCTAATTTCAAACCAAATCAATTTTTATTTAGGGTTTTATTATTTAGTACGTTTTTTAGGTATTTTCCTTGTTTTTTGGTGCATTTAATGCTTTTTAGGTCAAACTTGATTCCTGATATGGTAAGGTATCAATTAGGAGTTATTTTAGAATATATTTTCTTGTCTGTCAAGTTTTATGGATCCCTTAAATAGGCTCTGAAGTCTGTAAACGTTTTTCAGAAAATTTATTGAATAAAAATCAGAAAAGGTGAGGCTTTGCTCTCTTTTGGTTCTTCAAGAACTGTGAACTTATTAAGGATTCTTCCTTGTGGCGTTCAAACTTTATACCTTTGGTTCGTGATTCTTTATAATCATTGGGTCAAGGTCAACTTATACCTTTGGTTCGCGTTTCGATTATAAATGTTGGGTCAAAGTTTCTATCATAAATCTGATTTTTAGCTTTCCTAGGTTAAATATTCCAATATTTTTGTTGGGTCTCAAAGCGTGTCGATTGAGGTTCGCATCAAGAAACAAAAATAGTAGTACTAGAAGAAGCAATATTAGGAGAAGAAAAATTATGCCCTAAACCAGTTCAATCGGAGGCAAATTTTTGCATGCTGAGCATCTCATCAAGCTTTGCACTCGAGGTCCTCTCCAATTGAGCTCTCACTTGAAAGAGTTCCACCTCGAGCTTCTTGGTCTTCTCAGCCAAGAAATTTTTCTGAAACCTCAGTACTCTAATAGTTTGATTTGCTTCATCAAACATTGTGGAGAGTGTTCTCATTCAAGCTCCACATCACTGAGCTTTTTGGTGGCCAACCTATACAACTTCTTATGTTTCTCCGAGACCTTGTATAACTTTGCATAGGCTGTGTGGATGTCATCCTACTCATCCATCTTCTCAAATTTTGACTCCACCAAGTTTTCTTCTCCATCCACATCTTCTACAATCCCTTCAGTAGGATTGACAGTGGCGGTGAAGGCATTTAGGATTTTGTCATCCTCATTTTCGGAATCATTCTTAGGTTTGGTGTCACTCAAGGTAGCAGCAAGTTGTTAGGATTAGTGCCCTTAAATCCTATTGTATGATACTGTGTATGTTATTATGTATGACATTATGTATGACTTAATGTTGTGATTAATAAAGCTGTTTTATTAATCTAAAATAATGGTAACATGAATATTCGAACATTATTATATAGTCCATGAAGTGCATAGTATGTGATTTATGTGATTTAGTCATAGAAGATATAAGTCACAAGTTTTTTGTAAACTCAGAATTTTAGTTCGTAGTCGGTGATGAAATTGGGCGTTTCATCTGCGAAGACTATAACATATCATCTAAGATGATTTGTCTTGATCATGGAAGTGAAAACTTCTAGTTGATATGTTGATATGTTTTAAGAGTTAAGACATATTGAACTGGACCCCTGTGAGATTTATTATTCTCCTAACGACTGTCAATTGAATAATAAATCTCACGACTTCTATTTGCATGAACTCTTAATCCTGAGAGGGTAATGGACCTGATCATGAAATGTAGATTGCTTTGATATATCAGGAGTGAGATCTAAGGTAACGGTTAAAACCTTAGTATATTGGGCATCCACATTTAGTGTTGATGAAACACGTATTCTCAAGATGGAATTCATTGTCTCTTAATGGAGATATAAAATATTCCCTTGGATAACTTTAAAGGATTAAACCGGGTACTCAAGGATTAAGATGTAGTAATCTTCAAAGTGGCAGTCTACATTCATGACTTTGTATTACTACGAATATTTTATAAAGGGGTTGCATGTATAATAAAGTCTTGAGATATAATTTATAGATAAGGCCTAGAGTGCAACTATATTTATATAGTGTTATTAAATATAGTTAATGGTAACTTTGGACTTGTCAAGAGTTGATAGAAAAGCCCAAGGCCCATTGGAGCTAGTGTCTTATTGATCCCTTTTGGTCACACTCCAAGCCACAAACTTAAGCCCAATTGGAAAGGCCAGAAAGGCCAACCCAATTAGATTATCAGTTAGATACAAATGGAGAAATATACAAAATTTTCTGTAGAGATTTTTGTATGAGACATATGTGAGAGTAAGACATTCTATCATTCTTACTTTGAAACTGATTGAAAGACCACACATCTTGGGCATAAAGTGGAATTGGAGTGAAGATCAAAAGTATTCCCAAGTGCTTCCGATCTTTGTTTTGAAATTCACCATACCAAGGTACACTCTCTTGTTCTTGAATTCTGAAACTTACACAGTGCATGTTATCGATTGTCAATGAAGTAGATCTATTAAATTTCTGCTGCATATGTTTTGTATAAGTGCAAACCATGTTTATTCCTACACAGGTGCCTTGCTTTTTCCAATAGACTTGAGATAAGTGGGGCACTCTTGTTTCATGTGACCGAATTCCTGACACCCAAAACACTTGGGTCCTAAGGGAATAGTGTACTAACCGCCATCCCTAGCATCCTTCTTCCCTTTGTCTTGGCTCTTAGACTATGAAGAACTTAATTGCCTATAGTCCTTGTCGAAGCCTTTTGCATTGGCGTTCTTCATGAACTTCTTGAACTGCCGAGTGATGTAGGACTTCATTTTAGAATCTTCATCACCTGAAGACTTATCCGTGTCACTGCTCTTGGCCTTCAATGCCATGCTCTTGCTCTTGCTTGACTTCCCGATCCTAGACAAACCCAACTCATAGGTTTACAGATTTCCAACAAGCTTTGTCAAAGGAATCTTATCAATATCCTTTGATTACTCAATCATGGTGATCTTGGCATGAAATCTCTCGGGCTAGTAATGAGCCTATGAAGCTTCGAATCCTTGACAGCCTTGGTTCCTTCATAGGTTGTTTGAAGAATGGTCTATGCTTCCTTTGCAGTTTCAGTGGAGGAGATTTTCTTGAACTCCTCATTTGTGACTGCACTGAATAAAGCATTCAATGCCCTACTGTTGAAGTTTTCCGCCTTGATCTTTGCATCATCCCAGTCGGTTGGCGCTTCCTTAAGCTTGGTCCAGCATTTCTCCACAGCTTGCCACACCTTCTCATCTAAGGACTGCAATAAGTGACTGTTTAATTATTGTAATTTATTATTTTTGGTATTTTTATGTAAAAACGTTATTTTAGGTTTAGGTGATTTAATTCCTTGTTTTTAGGTGCATTTAATGCTTTTTAGGTCAAATTTGATTCTAGATATGGTAAGGTATCAATTAAGAGTTATTTTAGAATATATTTTCTTGTCTGTCAAGTTTTATGGAGCCCTTAAATAGGCCCTTAAGTCTGTAAACGTTTTTCATATAATATTATTGAAAAAAAATCAGAAAAGGTGAGGCTTTGCTCTTCTTTTGGTTCTTCAGGAACTGTGAACTTATCAGGGATTATTCCTTGTGGCGTTCAAACTTTATACCTTTGGTTCGTGATTCTTTATAATCATTGGGTCAAGGTCAACTCATACATTTGGTTCGCGTTTCTCTTATAAACGTTGGGTCAGGGTTTCTATCAAAAATCTGAATTTTAGCTTTCTTGGGCAAGTATTCCAATATTTTTGTTGGGTCTCAAAGCGTGTCGATTGAGGTTCGCATCATTTGGTATTAAATATTCCAATATTTTTGTTGGGTCTCAAAGCGTGTCGATTGAGGTTCGCATCATTTGGTATTAAATATTCCAATATTTTTGTTGGGTCTCAAAGCGTGTCGATTGAGGTTCGCATCAGACTGTCTTCTATCCATGACAAATAGGGGTCAATGGATCTCATAGCAAAGATTAAACCCTAATCAGAGTATGCCTGCTCGATACCACTTGATAGGTCAAAAATGTATTGACCCTTTGTAATGAATTAACCAATTAATTAATCAAGTGAATTAATTAGGTTTAATTAGATGCAATGAGCATAGCAGCACGAACAAATCACCAAATAACTAAATATGCAGCGAAAATTAAATGACACGGTGATTTTGTCTACGAAAATATTTTCCTCTTATAAACTTCATTTTCCTCTTTTTCTAACAAAGACAACACCACCTTAACAAAAAACAGTTCCCATGAATCAAAATTCCTAAGCAAAATAAAATATCCCCATAAGCAAAGCACTCAACAATAGAAGTATAGGACTGCCATATTAATAGAAAATATTTTGCTCAAAGTGAAAGGTTATCTGTAAAAATCCAGTGAACCCTTCACATTGAAGTTAAGATTCAAAATAACTTTCAGTAAGGATGGAAAGTTTTCTATTAGATTTTTTACCTTGTACTTCCTAAGTGATGGAAAGTTTGGTTTAGACATTTTTACAAACACTTCGGGGAGCAAATAACACATTCACCACTTGTAGTACTGTTGGAGTTTATTCCCTAAAATCCAATTTATTGGCATGTCATAAATAATTAAATTGTTTAATTATATGAGACTATCTATAAATGAACTAATGGGACAGTATCTTAGTCCATGAGATGCATAGTATGTGATTTATGTGAAAAGTCACAGAAGATATAAATCACAAGTTCTTTGTAAACTCAAAATTTTAGTTCGTAGTCGGTGATGAAATTGGGCATTTCAACTAAGATGATTTGCCTTGATCATGGAAGTGGAGACTTTTAGTTGGTATGTTGATATGTTTTAAGAGTTAAGACATATTGAGCTTGACCGCTGTGAGATTTATTATTCTCCTAACGACTGTAAAATGAATAATAAATCTCACGACTTCTATTTACATCAACTCTAAATCTTGAGAGAATAATGGACCTGATCATGAGATATAGGTTGCTTTGATATATCAAGAGTAATATCTATTAGTCACGATCAAAACTTCAGTATGTTAGGCAGCCGCATTTAGTGTTGATGGAACATATATTCTCAAGATGGAATTCATAATCTCTTAACGGAGATATAAAATATTCTCTTGAGATAAGTTTAATGGGTTTGGTTATTCAGAGTGTTGGGCCCAACCACTTTAGTAAGAAGTTACTAAAATATATATTTATGGAATTGGATTTCATAAATATATGATGAATAACTTAAAGGATTAAACCGGGTACTCAAGGATTAAGATGTAGTAATCTTCAAAGTGACAGTCTACATTCATGACTTTGTATTACTACGAATATTTTATAAAGGGGTTGCATGTATAATAAAGTCTTGAGATATAATTTATAGATAAGGCCTAGAGTGCAACTATATTTATATAGTGTCATTAAATATAGTTAATGGTAACTTTGGACTTGTCAAGATTTGACAGAAAAGCCCAAGGCCCATTGGAGCTAGTGTCTTATTGGTCTCTTTTGGTCCCACTCCAAGCCACATACTAGAGCGCAATTGGAATAGCCCAAAAGGTTAGCCCAATTAGATAATGAGTTATATATATAAGGAAAAAAACATACAGAATTTCATAAGAGACTTTTCATAAGTATTTGATGCGAACCTCAATCGACAAGCTTTGAGACCAAACAAAAATATTGGAATACTTGCCCAAGAAAGCTAAAATTCAGATTTTTTGATAGAAACCTTGACCCAACGTTTATAAGAGAAACGCGAACCAAAGGTATAAGTTGACCTTGACCCAATGATTATAAATAATCACGAACCAATGGTATAAAAGTTTGAACGCCACAAGGAAGAATCCTTGATAAGTTCACAATTCTTGAAGAACCAAAAGAGAGCAAAGCCTCACCTTTTCTGATTTTTATTCAATAATATTCTGGAAAAACGTTTACAGACTTCAGGGCCTATTTAAGGACTCCACAAAACTTGACAGACAAGAAAATATATTCTAAAATAACTCCTAATTGATACATTACCATATCAGGAATCAAGTTTGACCTAAAAAGCATTAAATGCACCTAAAAACAAGGAAAATACCTAAAAAACGTACTAAATAATAAAACCCTAAATAAAAGTTGATTTGGTCTGAAATTAGCAGATCCAAAATAGGAAAAAATCTGCCCTAACTGATACAGAGCTGGAATGTCAATCAGCCATTAATTCATGCCATAAATCACTCCCAATTAAGTTAGATCAGCCCTAAATAGCTTGAATTAAATTTACTACACTTTCATCTTCCTTTGGGCCAAGCTTGGAATATCCTGCGTTAGAATCAGCCCAAATGTCTTGAATCAGCCCATTAAGTGCTTCTTGGATCTTGCTGTTGTAATAGGCCCAACTGGAACATGCAATGGATCCTTGAATGCTTGTTGATTCTCATCAACCACTCACTGAAATTGTTAAAAAATCTGTTGGGAGAAACCATGAGAGACCTATTGAGAGTTGGGAGGAAATGAAGGCAATCATGAGTAGGCGGTTTGTTCCTAGTCACTACTATAGGGACTTGTATCAGAAATTACAGAGTCTTACTCAAGGCTATAGGAGCGTGGATGACTACCACAAGGAGATGGAGATTGCCATGATTCGGGCAAATGTAGAGAAGGATAGAGAAGCTACCATGGCAAGGTTTCTGAATGGGCTAAATCGTGACATTGCCAACGTGGTGGAGTTGCAGCACTATGTGGAGTTGGAGGACATGGTGCACATGGCAATAAAGGTGGAACGACAGCTTAAAAGGAAAGGAACTCGGTCATTTCAAAATCCGGGCTCCTCTACTTCATGGAGGTCAAATGGGAGGAAAGACGAAGGGGCTGTTTTCAAGTCCAAATCTGAACCACAAAAAAGGAGAGATGAAGCTCCCAGTGTCAACAAAGGTAAAAATGAATCCCAGACTCGTAATCGTGATATTAAGTGTTTTCGTTGTTTGGGAGTAGGTCATATTGCTTCACAATGCCCAAATAAGAGGACCATGATCGCACGTATTGATGGAGAGGTGGAAACTGAAAGCGAGGAAGATGATGACCAGATTCCATCACTTGAGGATGCTTGTGATGATGAAGTGGAGTATCCAGTGGAGGGTGAGTCGCTTGTTGCAAGGCGTGCTTTAAGTGCTCAAGTCAAAGAGGATGACATGGAACAACAAAGGGAGAACATTTTTCACACTAGATGCCACGTCAACAACAAGGTATGTAGTATGATTATAGATGGGGGGAGCTGTACTAATGTGGCTAGCACTACTTTAGTCGAAAAATTGAATTTACCAACCTTGAAACACCCTAGACCATATAAGTTGCAGTGGTTGAATGATTGTGGAGAAGTTAAGGTAAATAAGCAAGTACTGGTTTCTTTTTCAATTGGGAGGTACAAGGATGAAGTACTTTGTGATGTTGTTCCAATGCAAGCAGGTCACATTCAAGAATAGGTATTCTTTTGTTAAAGATAATAAAACCATTACTCTTGTACCGTTGACTCCGAGACAAGTGTATGAAGATCAAGTGAAACTAAAAAGAGAAAATGACTTGAAAAATAGTGAGATTGAGAATGCAAAAAAAGAGGATGAGAAAGAGAGTGAAAGAATAAAAGAGTGTGAACAGAAAAAAAAGAGTGAAACCATAAAAAAGAGTGAAAAGACTGTTGAGGGTGAAAAAAATGAGAGAAAAACAAAAAAACAAGGTAGTTTTTATGCTAAGGCGAGTGATGTCAAGAGTGCTTTTTATACAAAACAGCCTATATTTGTACTCTTGTACAAAGAGGTGTGTTTTAATACTAACGAACTTGACGAATCTTTGCCTAGTGTTGTTGTCTCTTTGTTGCAGGAATATGAGGATGTGTTTCCTAATGATGTTCCTAGTGGATTGCCACCTATTAGAGGAATAGAGCATCAAATCGATTTTGTGCCAGGTGCAACAATTCCTAACCGACCAGCCTATAGGAGTAATCCGGAGGAGACAAAGAAACTTCAAAGGCAAGTTGAGGAGTTGTTGACCAAGGGACATGTGAGAGAGAGTATGAGTCCATGCGCGGTGCCAGTGCTGCTTGTGCCTAAGAAGGATGGAACTTGGAGAATGTGTGTTGATTGCAGGGCTATCAACAACATTACGGTAAAGTATAGACATCCCATTCCTAGGCTAGATGACATGTTGGATGAATTGCATGTATCATGTGTTTTCACAAAAATTGATTTGAAAAGTGGATATCATCAAATTAGGATGAAAGAGGGTGATGAATGGAAAACTGCCTTTAAAACTAAATATGGATTGTATGAGTGGTTGTTAATGCCTTTCGGTCTAACTAATGCACCAAGTACATTCATGAGGTTAATGAACCATGCATTGCGTGCGTTTATAGGCAGATTTGTTGTGGTATATTTTGATGATATTTTGGTATATAGCAAGAATTTAGATGAGCACATTGATCATTTACATTGTGTGCTTGCTGTTCTGAGAAAAGAAAAACTATATGCCAATTTAAAGAAATGTTCCTTTTGCATGGACAAAGTTGTATTTTTGGGTTATGTTGTTAGCGCGAAAGGAATTGAGGTAGATGAGGAAAAGGTGAAGGCTATCAAGGAATGGCCCACACCTAAGTCAGTCACTGAGGTAAGAAGTTTTCACGGTTTGGCTAGTTTTTATCGCCGATTTGTCAAAGATTTCAGTACACTAGCTGCAAAGGTAGTGTTGCCAAGTCTCCAATGCCCTCACCAATGCATAAAGCTCCTTGTCATATGTTGGGTAGTTCAAAGCTGCCCCATTTAGCTTTTCACTAAAATAGGCTATCGGCCGCTTCTCCTGCATCAAAACAGCTCCAATACCTATTCCTGAGACATCACATTCAATCTCAAAAGTTTTAGAAAAATCAGGTAATGCTAACAAAGGAGCACCTCATAATCTTTCTTTAATTTCATTAAATGCACGATCTTGCTCACTTCCCCAATTAAAACCAACAGATTTTTTAACAATTTCAGTGAGTGGTTGATGAGAATCAACAAGCATTCAAGGATCCATTGCATGTTCCAGTTGGGCCTATTACAAGAGCAAGATCCAAGAAGATCCAAGAAGCACTTAATGGGCTGATTCAAGAGATTTGGGCTGATTCTAATGCAGGACATTCCAAGCTTGGCCCAAAGGAAGATGAAAGTGTAATAAATTTAATTCAAGCTACTTAAGGCTGATCTGGCTTAATTGAGAGTGATTTATGGCTTGAATTAATGGCTGATTGACTTTCCAGCTCTATATCAGTTAAGGCCGATTTTTTCCTATTTTGGATCTGCTAATTTCAGATCAAATCAACTTTTATTTAGGCTTTTATTATTTAGTACATTTTTTAGGTATTTTCCTTATTTTTAGGTGCATTTAATGCTTTTTAGGTCAAACTTGATTCCTGATATGGTAAGGTATCAATTAGGAGTTATTTCAGAATATATTTTCCTGTCTGTCAAGTTTTATGGAGCTCTTAAATAGGCCCTGAAGTCTGTAAACGTTTTTAAAGAAAATTATTGAATAAAATTCAGAAAAGGTGAGGCTTTGCTCTCTTTTGGTTCTTCAAGAACTGTAAACTTATAAAGGATTCTTCCTTGTGGCGTTCAAACTTTATACCTTTAGTTCGTGATTCTTTATAATCATTGGGTCAAGGTCAACTTATACCTTTGGTTCGCGTTTCGATTATAAACGTTGGGTCAGGGTTTCTATCAAAAATTTGAATTTTAGCTTTCTTGGGCAAGTATTCCAATATTTTTGTTGGGTCTCAAAGCGTGTCGATTGAGCTTCGCATCATTTAGTATCAGAGCACAGGTTCTAAAATCAGTTTTCTATCCTTTTATCTTTTGTTTCCTGTTATCATCCAAAAAAAAAAAAAAAAAGTGAAAAAAAAAAAACTTGAAAAAAAAAAAGAGATGGTAATTATTGAGAACATTTTCCCTTTTCAGTTTCACTTGATCTTCAAACACTTGTCTTGGAGTCAACGGTACAAGAGTAACGGTTTTATTATCTTTAACAAAACAATACCTATTCTTGAACCCATCATGATTGACTCTCTTGTCAAACTGCCATGGCCTGCCCAATAAAATGTGATCCGCTTGCATTGGAACAACATCACAAAGTACTGCATCCTTGTACCTCCTAATTGAAAAAGAAACCAGTACTTGCTTATTTACCTTAACTTCTCCACAATCATTCAACCACTGCAACTTATATGGTCTAGGGTGTTTCAAGGTAGGTAAATTCAATTTTTCAACTAAAGTAGTACTAGCCACATTAGTACAGCTCCCCCCATCTATAATCATACTACATACCTTGTTGTTGACGTGGCATCTAGTGTGAAAAATGTTCTCCCTTTGTTGTTCCATGTCATCCTCTTTGACTTGGGAACTTAAAGCACGCCTTGCAACAAGCGACTCACCCTCCACTGGATACTCCACTTCATCATCACAAGCATCCTCAAGTGATGGAATCTGGTCATCATCTTCCTCGCTTTCAGTTTCCACCTCTCCATCAATACGTGCGATCATGGTCCTCTTATTTGGACATTGTGAAGCAATATGACCTACTCCCAAACAACGAAAACACTTAATATCACGATTACGAGTTTGTGATTCATTTTTACCTTTGTTGACACTGGGAGAACGCCTTTCTTGCCTTTCTTGCATCCTTCTACCTTTTGCATTAAAAGGTCGTTTGGTCATTTTACCTTCCAAACAAGATTCACAAACTGAAAATTCATCAAAGTCTATGGGCTCTAAGAGTCCATCTTTGATCAGTCTTTGAATCCTATTTGAATTAATATGACCCAAACGCAAGTGATAAAGATATGCATCACTAAAAGGAAACTTTCTCTTTAATGATTTTACATGAGAGCTACTATCTAATTCAGAATTATGTAATTCATGCTTGTAAGGAATTAAAATATAAAGATCATCTACAATATTGCTAGAATAGATAAACATTTTATCCTTCTTTATTACAACAATGTCTTTCAGGATAATGCAATACCCATGTTTACCTAAATAAGTTGCAGAAATTAAATTCCTACGAACATTAGGTACAAACAGACAGTCTCTCAATATTAGAACTCTAGAACTAAAACACAAATTAAGCACTCCAACAGATACAACTGGAACTCTACTCCCATCCGTTAAGGTAAGAAACAATTTTCCTTCATTCAGCTTTATGGTCTCCTGGAACCTTTGCAGAGAATTGCAGATATGATTAGTACAACTTGAGTCCATACACCAGGAATCCGTGGGATTCTGTACCAAACATATTTCAAGAAGAAAGGAAGTTTTCATACCCTTGTTTCTGGCAGCCTTAAACTTTGGACAAGTTCTCTTCTAATATCCTTTCTCACCACAATGGAAACATTTTCCTTTGAGCTTTTTTCCCTTGTCGGCAACCTTTAAGGCAATTTGCTTACCTTTTTGCTTAATGAAGTCCTTCTTCTTCTTCTTCTTATCCTTGCCTTTGGACTTAGGTTTAGAAGTAGAAGTTTCACCCACATTGGCTTCAACACTAGAAGTACCAAGGATGCCTTCCGCCGCCACTAACTCATTCATTAATTTAGACAAAGAATAAATATTTTTGTTCATATTATAATTCAGTCTGAATTCTTTGAATGATTCCAGTAGTGACTGAAGTATCATATCCACTTGGGACTCTCCATCAATGTCGGCACCTAAAACCTCTAATGTATTCATATTAGAGATCATTGTAAGACAATGCTCTCTCACTGAACTACCTTCAGCCATTTTGGTATTATAAATTTGCCTCATGGTTTCTTACCTTATTGAACGACCTTGCTCACCAAACATCTCCTTCAAACTATGCATAATGTCCGAAACTAGTTCTACATCCTGCATTTGATGCTGTAGAACATTGGAGATGAATGCTAGGATATAGCACTTGGCCATTTTATTAGATTTCTGCCAGTGATCATATCGCTGTTTTTCCTCAAACGGAGCACCTAATGAAGGAAAGCTAGGACATGGTTGAGTAAGCACATATTTGTACTCTTCAGCTGTTAAAATAATGTCCAAATTTCTTTTCCAGTCAACATAGTTGGATCCAGTCAGTTTGTTTTGATTAAGAATAGAAAGAAGTGGACTAAATGATGCCATGTTCAAATCTGAAAATAATAAACATGAATATAATAAGTAAACTGGACATTATCAATTTAGCATATAAGCATATAATATGGAACCTAAAGTGTTACATCATATAACTCTCACATCTCCTAGAAAACAAGCTCACAATCACGGAAGTTTCTTGTTTTGCCTCATAATGTACACACCCATTTTATTTCATGTGAATTTATTATAGCTCAATAATGTATACACCAATTTGAGTATTAATCCGAGGCTAAACCTTATGTTCTTTTTGTGCATGTGCTACACTTTTTCGAGCAAAAAATCTTATGATATGCACTAAGGTGCTCATGATTGGCTAGTAAATGGTGGTGAGATGATTATTTATGCCTTTCTCATTAAATTCTAGTCATAGCAATAAAAACATGTGACTTCAAAATCAAGATCATGTGATCAAAAACTATAAACAATTCCCACACAACATGCCTAAAACTAGCAAAGTGCAGTAAAATTGAGCTCATCCAAGTTAAACAAGGTACACAAGAATGTTATGTAAAAATACTATGGCCAACCTTGATTATAGAATCCAAAATATATGATGCAAAACACATTTTTCCTTTCCCTTTTTTTTTTTAAATTTATTTTGGAAAAGACAAAAACAACCTATCATGAAATGCATGAATGTAATGAAATGTAAATCCTAAAAGCAAAAAGGAAAACAAAAACAGCAAAAGAAGAATAGTCACAAAGAGTTTGAGATGAAGCATAAGGACCAAAAGAGCTAAAGGTGACTAAGGACACAAAATCACACCAATCACTTGACGAAGTGTATCGAACTTACTTCTATCAAGAGGTTTGGTAAAGATGTTAGCATTCTGACGTTCAGTAGGGATATATTCAAGAGTCACAATCTTTCTTTCAACTAGATGTTAGGATGTGTCCCCTTAAATCCTATTGTATGACGCTATGATGACATTATGTATGGCTTAATGTTGTGTTTAATAAAGTTGTTTTATTATTATCTAAAATAATGGTAACATGAATATTGGGACATTATCATATAGTCTATGAGATGCATAGTATGTGATTTATGTGATTTAGTCACAGAATATATAAATCACAAATTCTTTGTAAACTCAGAATTTATAATTCCTAGTCGGTGATGAAATTGGGTATTTCATCTGCAAAGACTATAACGTATCAACTAAGATGATTTGTCTTGATCATGGAAGTGAGGACTTCTAGTTGATATGTTTCAAGAGTTAAGACATATTGAACTGGACCGTTGTGAGATTTATTATTCTCCTAACGACTGTCAAATGAATAATAAATCTCACGACTTCTATTTGCATGAACTCTTAATCCTGAGAGAATAATGGACCTGATCATGACGCGTAGGTTGCTTTGATATATTAGGAGTGAGATCTAAAATAACGGTCAAAACCTCAGTATGTTCCGCAGCCACATTTAGTGTTGATGGAATATATATTCTCAAGATGGAATTCATAATCTCTTGATGGAGATATAAAATATTCCATTGAGATAAGTTTAATGGGTTCAGTTATTCAGAGTGTTAGGCCTAACCACTTTGGTAAGAAATTACTAAAGTATATATTTATGAAATTGGATTTTATAAATACATGATGAATAACTTTAAAGAATTAAACCGGGTACTCAAGGATAAGATGTAGTAATTTACAAAGTGGCATTCTACATTCATGACTTTGTGTTACTACGAATATTTTATGAAGGAGTTGCATGTACAATAAAGTCTTGGGATACAATTTATTAATAAGGCCTAGAGTACAATTATATTTATATAGTGGTATTAAATATAATTAATGGTAACTTTGGACTTGTCAAGAGTTGACGGAAAAGCCCAAGGCCCATTGGAGCTAGTGTCTTATTGGTTCCTTTTGGTCCCACTCCAAGCCACACACTAAAGCCAAATTGGAAAGGTCCAATAAGCCAGCCCAATTAGATAATCAGTTAGTTATAAAGGGAGAAACATACATAATTTTTATTTAGTGATATAAGAAATAGTGTGTATGTGAGAGTGAGACACACTTTCATTCTCCTTTTGAAAACTGATTGAGAGACCACACATCTTGGGCATAAAGTGGAATTGGAGTGAAGATTAAAAGTATTCCCGAGTACTTCAATCTTTGATTTTGAATTTCACCACCAAGGTACGCTATCTTGTTCTTAAATTCTGAAATTTACATAATGCATGTTATCAATCATGAATGAAATAGATCCTTGTTTGTTGCTTCCGCTGTGTATTTTGTATGAGATACAAAACCAGATTTTTCAACAATTGGTATCAGAGCCAGGTTTTCATCTCATGATTGTATAATGTGTGATTGAATTTAAGAATTTAAGAAAACCGTTATCGTTGTGTTTCAATTTTCTGCATCAAGTTATGGTGCTATGTTATGGTTTTTTCATGGAATTGATTGTGCCATGTTTTATCAATGCCAAGGATACAGTTATTGAGTGTGGTACCGTTGATTGCATTGCTTGCTCTATTTAATGTAACTGTCAATTGCCTGAGCCTTTTATTGCACTGGTTGGACTTTCTTGCACCTTTTGGCCAGAGAAAGACCATTTAATATTGATTATCTTGACGGCCCACGATTGAATTGATAATTTTGCACCGTTTGGCTTGGAATAGGAAGGTTTGATGGCCAACATGCATGTTTTGTCATTTATTGCATGGAATAACTTTCATGTCTTGGTTTATACGGATTGCATGGCTTTGTCATCTTGCATGTATTACACCAAGGAATCTTACAATCTTTAATATATATATATATATATATATATATATATATATATATATATATAATGTCATAATTATATATTACGTATAATAATTCGTATATCATATTATATATATAATAAAATATAGTTTTATAATGTAATATGAGTTTATATTACGTATATATATTTATATATATTAATGCTAGGATTATGAAATTTATTCCTAATGAGATTAGGATTATGTTTTCAAAGTGTCTAGCATTATTATGGTTCTTGATCTTAAAAACCTTTAATTTAAAATATCTAGTGGGAAAGAGATACAAGGGTTGCATCTCACGGCCTCCATTATCGGTTCATAGTAGTGTGGATAGTACCATGAGGCACACCATGTCCACACTTGTAGTAGCACATTTCATCTCTGATGAGAATCAACAAGCATTCAAGGATCCATTGCATGTTCCAGTTGTGCCTATTACAAGAGCAAGATCCAAGAAGATCAAAGAAGCACTTAATGGGCTGATTCTAATGCAGAACATTCCAAGCCTGGCCCAAAGGAAGCAGAAAACGTAATAAATTCAATTCAAGCTATTTAGGACTGATCTGGCTTAATTGCGAGTGATTTATGGCATGAATTAATGGCTAATTGATTTTCCAGCTCTATATCAGTTAAGGCAGATTTTTTCCTATTTTGGATTTGCTAATTTCAGACCAAATCAACTTTTATTTAGGGTTTTATTATTTAGTATGTTTTTTAGGTATTTTCCTTGTTTGTAGGTGCATTTAATGCTTTTTAGATCAAATTTGATTCCTGATATGGTAAGGTATCAATTAGGAGTTATTTTAGAATATATTTTCTTGTCTGTCAAGTTTTATGGAGCCCTTAAATAGGCTCTGAAGTCTGTAAACGTTTTTCATAATATTATTCAATAGAAATTGATGAGAATCAACAAGCATTCAAGGATCGATCGCATGTTCCAGTTGGGCCTATTACAAGAGCAAGATCCAAGAAGATCAAAGAAGCACTTAATGGGCTGTTTCAAGAGATTTGAGTTGATTCTAACGCAGGACATTCCAAGCTTGGCCCAAAGGAAGATGAAAGCGTAATAAATTTAATTCAAGCTATTTAGGGCTGATCTGGCTAAATTGGGAGTGATTTATGACATTAATTAATGGCTGATTGACTTTCCAGCTCTATATCAGTTAAGGCAGATTTTTTCCTATTTTGGATCTGCTAATTTCAGACCAAATCAACTTTTATTTAGGGTTTTATTATTTAGTACGTTTTTTTAGGTATTTTCCTTGTTTTTAGGTGCATTTAATGCTTTTTAGGTCAAATTTGATTCCTGATATGGTAAGGTATCAATTAGGAGTTATTTTAAAATATATTTTCTTGTCTGTTAAGTTTGATGGAGCCCTTAAATAGGCTCTGAAGTTTGTAAACGTTTTTCAGAAAATTTATTGAATAAAAATCAGAAAAGGTGAGGCTTTGCTCTCTTTTGGTTCTTCAAGAACTGTGAACTTATCAAGGATTCTTCCTTGTGGCGTTCAACCTTTATACCTTTGGTTCGTGATTCTTTATAATCATTAGGTCAAGGTCAACATAAAACCATTGGTTCGCGTTTCAATTATAAATGTTGGGTCAGGGTTTCTATCAAAAATCTGAATTTTAGCTTTCTTGGGCAAGTATTCTAATATTTTTGTTGGGTCTCGAAGCGTGTCGGTTGAGATTCGCATCAGAAATCAGAAAAGGTGCGGCTTTGCTCTCTTTTGGTTCTTCAAGAACTGTGAACTTACCAAGGATTCTTCCTTGTGGCGTTCAAACCTTATACCTTTGGTTCGTGATTCTTTGTAATCATTGGGTCAAGGTCAACTTATAACTTTGGTTCGCGTTTCGATTATAAACGTTGGGTCAGGGTTTTTATCATAAATCTGAATTTTAGCTTTCCTGGGTAAATATTCCAATATTTTTGTTGGGTCTTAAAGCGTGTCGATTGAGGTTCGCATCATTTGGTATCAGAGCACAGGTTCTAAAATCAGTTTTCTATCCCTTTATTTTTTTTGTTTCCTGTTATCATCATATCCTATTCCTTTTGTGTTCTTCATTCATCGTTCTTATTATTATTATTTTTTTTTGAAGTGCACAAGGCTAAAATCGTGCACCCAGCTCCTAAAAAAAAAACGTCAAAAAAAAAAAGACATCAGAAAAGAATTAGAAAAAAAAAGAAAAAAAAATTGTTTGTAGTTTTAATTCTCCCAGACCAGAATATCGTTTTCTTTTGTCCTCTTCCTTTGATTTAGTGTTACTGTTATATTTTCTTGCCGTTGGTATTTGTTTAAACACTACAAGTTGAATTTCTTGATCAAGTTTATTAGTTTAATGCAGAACTAAAAAGAGGAAGCTACAAGTGGAAAAAGGCAAGAGAGTGTAAGACTAATATCGGGAAAAAGCCAATTTAAGAGTGAAACACGACTGGGAGTGACATAATTTGAGTGTAAACACGTGAGGGAGTGTTGTGAGGAATTATTTCTAACAATTCTCTGTTGTTTTAAAAGTATGTCTTCCAGGTGCGAACCTCAATCGACACGCTTTGAGACCTAACAAAAAAATATTGGAATATTTAACCAAGGAAAGCTAAAAATCAGATTTATGATAGAAACCCTGACCCAAGGTTTATAATCGAAACGCGAACCAAAGGTATAAGTTGACCTTGACCCAATGATTATAAAAAATCACGAACAAAAGATATAAAGTTTGAACGCCACAAGGAAGAATCCTTGATAAGTTCACAGTTCTTGAAGAACCAAAAAAAGAGCAAAGCCTCACCTTTTCTGAATTTTATTCAATAATTTTCTGAAAAACGTTTACAGACTTCAGGGCCTATTTAAGGACTTCACAAAACTTGACAGACAAGAAAATATATTCTAAAATAACTCCTAATTGATACCTTACCATATCAGGAATCAAGTTTGACCTAAAAAGCATTAAATGCACCTAAAAACAAGGAAAAAACCTAAAAAACGTACTAAATAATAATAAAACCCTAAATAAAAGTTGATTTGGTCTGAAATTTGCAGATCCAAAATAGGAAAAAATCTGCCTTAACTGATACAGAGCTGGAAAGTAAATCAGCCATTAATTCATGCCATAAATCGCTCCCAATTAAGTCAGATCAGCCCTAAATAGCTTGAATTAAATTTACTACACTTTCATCGTCCTTTGGGCCAAGCTTGGAATATCCTGCGTTAGAATCAGCCCAAATCTCTTGAATCAGCCCATCAAGTGCTTCTTGGATATTCTTGGATCTTGCTCTTGTAATAGGCCCAACTGGAACATGCAATGGATCCTATGTCAACCCAAGCAAAAGGAGGTTATGAGTATTTCATCACTTTTACAGATGATTACTCAAGATATGGTTATGTGTACCTAATGAGACGGAAGTCCAAAGCCTTTGAAAATGTCAAAGAGTTTAGGGCTGAAGTTGAAAATCAATTGGGTAAACGCATAAAGGCCATTTGATTTGATCGAAGTGGCAAATACCATCTTGGGGATTTCAAGGATTACCTAATTCAAAATGGGATTGTCTCCCAATTGACTGCACCTGGAACTCCCCAACACAATGGTGTAGCGGAAATAAGGAATAGGACTTTTTTGGAAATGGTTAGGTCCGTGATGAGTTACTCAACTTTACTAGTTTCTTTTTTGGGATATGCACTAAAAACTACTATGCATATTTTGAATTTGGTTCCATCAAAATCTATTCCCAACACAACCAAGGAATTGTGGAGTGGGTGTAAGCCTAGTATAAAATATCTCCTCATTTGGGGATGTCCAGCACATGTATTGAAAGGGAAGTCTGATAAGTTGGAAGTTAAAACAGAAGTATGCATGTTTTTAGGATATTCAAAGGAAACTAAGGGTTATTTATTCTATAATCATAAGGATAAGAAAGTGTTTGTTAGCACCCATGCCAAATTTTTGGAAGACGATTATGTGAATAATTTTAATCTTAGAAGTAAAGTTGTATTGACTGAATTAGATGAACCTGTAGTTGAACAACCAATGGATGAAACTAGGGATGATGAGGTCGTATTGGATACACCACAAGATATTACTCATGAGATGTCTAGTACGCAGATGCCTCGTCGTAGTGGGAGAATTGTTCGGCCTCCTATGAGATTTATAGGTTTGGGAGAAACTTATGAAGCTATCTCAGAAGAGGCTGAATCGGATCCCTACACTTATGAGGAAGCAATGAATGATATAGATGCACATCATTGGGTCCAAGCTATGAAATCTAAAGGCACCTAACGGCATTAAACCTGTTGGTTGCAAATGGGTTTACAAGAGGAAGAGATGGATAGATGGAAAGGTTAAAACCTTTAAAGCAAGACTAGTGGCGAAAAGGTATACACAAAAAAAAGGTATTGATTATGATGAAACTTTTTCACCAGTAGCCATGCTTAAATCTATCAGAATTCTCTCATCCATTGCTGCTCATTATGATTATGAGATTTGGCAAATGGATGTCAAGACTGCATTTCTTAATGGCAATCTTGAAGAAGAAATATACATGTTGCAACCGGAAGGTTTCATAGCAAAGAACCAAGAGCATATGGTATGCAAGTTGAAAAGGTCCATTTAAGGACTTAAACAAGCATCTAGGTCATGGAACATCAGATTTGATCAAGCAATCAAGTCATTTGGTTTTGAACAAAATCTTGATGAACCATGTGTGTACAAAAGACATTAAGACAAAGTAGTGATGTTCCTAGTACTTTATGTTGATGATATTCTACTCATTGGGAATGATGTAGGGGTAATGTCATCGGTTAAAGTTTGGTTGTCAAGCCAATTTAATATGAAGGACTTGGGTAAAGCTAACTTTATTCTAGGGATCAAGCTTTGGCGAGATCGCAAGAATAAGATGTTAGGCTTATCACAAACTGGATATATAGATAAAATTCTAGAACGGTTTAGCGTGCAAAGCTCCAAGAAAAGATTGCTTCCTTTTAGACATGGAGTTCCTTTGTCTGATGACCAAAGACTCAAGAGGAAGAAAATATGATGAGACAAGTTCCTTATGCTTCTGCAGTGGGAAGTCTCATGTATGCCATGCTTTGTACTAGACCAGATATCTGTTATTCAGTTGGCATGGTCAGCCGATATCAATCAAATCTAGGACCAAAACATTGGAAAGCTTTAAAGCATATTCTCAAGTATCTTCGGAGAACGAGAGATTATATGCTTATATACAGATTCAGATTTTCTATCGGATCTAGATTTCAGAAAATCCACTTCAGGATGTGTTTTCACCTTGGGAGGTGGAGCCATAAGTTGGAGGAGTGTTAAGCAATCTTGTATTGTGGACTCCACCATGGAAGCTGAGTATGTTGCTGCTTGTGAAGCAGCAAAGGAAGCTATTTGGCTCAAGAAATTCCTTTCTGATCTTGGTATTATGAGAATGGAGCAAGTTTCCATCACATTGTTTTGTAACAATAGTGGAGCGTGATGAGAATCAACAAGCATTCAAGGATCCATTGTATGTTCCAGTTGGGCCTATTACAAGAGCAAGATCCAAGAAGATCAAATAAGCACTTAATGGGCTGATTCAAGAGATTGGGGTTGATTCTAACGCAAGACATTCCAAGCTTGGCCCAAAGGAAGCTGAAAACGTAATAAATTTAATTTAAGTTATTTATGGCTGATCTGGCTTAATTGCGAGTGATTTATGGCATGAATTAATGGCTGATTGACTTTCCAGCTCTGTATCAGTTAAGGCAGATTTTTTCCTATTGTGGATCTGCTAATTTTAGACCAAATCAACTTTTATTTAGGGTTTTATTATTTAGCACGTTTTTAAGGTATTTTCCTTGTTTTTAGGTGCATTTAATGCTTTTTAGGTCAAACTTGATTCCTGATATGGTAAGGTATCAATTAGGAGTTATTTTAGAATATATTTTCTTGTCTGTCAAGGTTTGTGGAGTCCTTAAATAGGCCCTGAAGTCTGTAAACGTTTTTAAGAAGAGAATTATTGAATAAAATTCAGAAAAGGTGAGACTTTGCTCTCTTTTGGTTCTTCAAGAACTGTGAACTTATCAAGGATTCTTCCTTGTGGCGTTCAAACTTTATACATTTGGTTCGTGATTCTTTATAATCATTGGGTCAAGGTCAACTTATACCTTTGGTTCACGTTTCAATTATAAACGTTGGGTCAGGGTTTTTATCATAAATCTGAATTTTAGCTTTCCTGGGTTAAATATTCCAATATTTTTGTTGGGTCTCAAAGCGTGTCGATTGAGGTTCGCATCATTTGGTATCAGAGCACAGGTTCTAAAATCAGTTTTCTATCCCTTTATCTTTTGTTTCCTGTTATCATCCTATCCTGTTTCTTTTGTGTTCTTCATTCCTCGTTCTTTTTTTTTTTGTTTTTTATTGAAGTGCACTAGGTTAAGATTGTGCACCTAGTTCCCAACCAAAAAAAAAAAAAAAAAAACGTGAAAAAAAAGAGACATCTGGAAGGAAATAGCAAAAAAAAAAAAAAAAAAAAAAATCTTTGTAGTTTCAATTCTCTCAGACCAAAATATTGTTTTCTTTTGTCTTCTTCCTTTGATTTGGTATTTCTGTCATATTTTCTTGCCGTTGGTATTTGTTTTAACACTACAAGTTGAATTTCTTGATCAAGTTTACTAGTTCATTGCAGAACTGAAAAGGCAAAGCTACGAGTGGAAAAAGGCAAGAGAGTGTGAGACTAATATCGGGAAGAAGCCAATTTAAGAGTGAAACACGAGTGGGAGTGATATAATTTGAGTGCAAACACGTGAGGGAGTGTTGTGAGGAATTATTTCTAACAATTCTTTGTTATTTCAAAAGTATGTCTTTCAGGTGTGAAACATCAAATAGGGAAGGAGGGGAGGAGTCGTCCATCATTTTGCAGGCTATGCAACAACAATTTGAACGCATGAACGTGGTGTTTAATGAGATTCGGGATCGAATGGATAGGCAAGACACTGTTATTGCTACTTTGCGTGAGGAGCGTCCTCAAAGAGGCCCTAATGCAAGAAGGCAAGAAAGGCGTTCTCACATGAATGATTCTGATGACTACCATGATGATGAGTTTGAAGATGAAGAAGATCAAGCTTCATTGAACAATGAAGGCAGGTTTGTGCCAAGGAGAGAAAGGCGCGGTAGAGGCTTCCGAAGAGATCCAAGATGGCAAGATAGGACTGACAAGAACCTAGGAAACATAAAAATGAAGATACCCACATTCCAAGGGAAAAATGAGCCTGAAGCATACTTGGAGTGGGAGAAGAAGGTAGAGTTAATCTTTTAGTGCCACAACTACTCCGAGGAGAAAAAGGTAAAACTTGCTGTCATTGAGTTTACTGACTATGCTATTATATGGTGGGATCAACTTGTGATGAACAGAAGGAGAAACGGTGAGAGACCTATTGAGAGTTGGGATGAAATGAAGGCAATCATGAGGAGGCGGTTTGTTCCTAGTCACTACTATAGGGATTTGTATCAGAAATTACAGAGTCTTACTCAAGGCTATAGGAGCGTGGATGACTACCACAAGGAGATGGAGATTGCCATGATTCGGGCAAATGTAGAGGAGGATAGAGAAGCTACCCTGGCAAGGTTTCTGAATGGGCTGAATCGTGACATTGCCAACGTGGTGGAGTTGCAGCACTACGTGGAGTTGGAGGACATGGTACACATGGCAATAAAGGTGGAACGACAGCTTAAAAGGAAAGGAACTCGGTCATTTCAAAATCTGGGCTCCTCTACTTCATGGAGGTCAAATGGGAGGAAAGACGAAGGGGCTGTTTTCAAGTCCAAATCCGAACCACAAAAAAGGAGAGATGAAGCTCCCAGTGTCAACAAAGGTAAAAATGAATCCCAGACTCGTAATCGTGATATTAAGTGTTTTCGTTGTTTGGGAGTAGGTCATATTGCTTCACAATGCCTAAATAAGAGGACCATGATCGCACGTATTAATGGAGAGGTGGAAACTGAAAGCGAGGAAGATGATGACCAGATTCCATCACTTGAGGATGCTTGTGATGATGAAGTGGAGTATCCAGTGGAGGGTGAGTCGCTTGTTGCAAGGCGTGCTTTAAGTGCCCAAGTCAAAGAGGATGACATGGAACAACAAAGGGAGAACATTTTTCACACTAGATGCCACGTCAACAACAAGGTATGTAGTATGATTATAGCTGGGGGGAGCTGTACTAATGTGGCTAGTACTACTTTTGTTGAAAAATTGAATTTACCTACCTTGAAACACCCTAGGCCATATAAGGTGCAGTGGTTGAATGATTGTGGAGTAGTTAAGGTAAATAAGCAAGTACTGGTTTCTTTTTCAATTGGGAGGTACAAGGATGAAGTACTTTGTGATGTTGTTCCAATGCAAGCGGGTCCCATTTTATTGGGCAGGCTATGGCAGTTTGACAGGAGAGTCAATCATGATGGGTTCAAGAATAGGTATTCTTTTGTTAAAGATAATAAAACCATTACTCTTGTACCGTTGAAGATCAAGTGAAACTGAAAAGAGAAAATGACTTGAAAAATTGTGAGATTGAGAATGCAAAAAAAAGATGATGAGAAAGAGCGTGAAAGAATAAAAAGAGTGTGAACAGAAAAAAGAGAGTGAAACCATAAAAGAGAATGAAAAGACAGTTGAGGGTGGAAAAAATGAGAGAAAAACAAAAAAACAAGGGAGTAGTTAATGGGCCTATTACAACAGCAAGATCTAAGAAGATCAAAGAAGCACTTAATGGGCTGATTCAAGAGATTTGGGTTGATTCTAACGCAGGACATTCCAAGCTTGGCCCAAAGGAAGATGAAAGCGTGATAAATTTAATTCAAGCTATTTTGGGCTAATTTGGCTTAATTGGGAGTGATTTATGGCGTGAATTAATGGCTGATTGACTTTCCAGCTCTATATTAGTTAAGGCAGATTTTTTCCTATTATGGATCTGCTAATTTCAGTCCAAATCAACTTTTCTTTAGGGTTTTATTATTTAGTACGTTTTTTAGGTATTTTCCTTGTTTTTAGGTGCATTTAATGCTTTTTAGGTCAAATTTGATTCCGGGTATGGTAAGGTATCAATTAGGAGTTATTTTAGAATATATTTTCTTGTCTGTCAAATTTTATGGAGCCCTTAAATAGGTCCTGAAGTTTGTAAACGTTTATCAGAAAATTATTGAATAAAATTAAGAAAAGGTAAGGCTTTGCTCTCTTTTGGTTCTTCAAGAACTGTGAACTTATCAAGGATTCTTCCTTGTGGCGTTCAAACTTTATACCTTTGGTTCGTGATTCTTTATAATCATTGGGTCAATGTCAACTTATACCTTTGGTTCGCGTTTCGATTATAAACGTTGGGTCAGGGTTTCTATCATAAATCTGATTTTTAACTTTCCTGGGTTAAATATTCCAATATTTTTGTTGGGTCTCAAAACGTGTCCATTGAGGTTCGCATCATTTGGTATCAGAGCTCAGTTTCTAAAATCAGTTTCCTATCCCTTTATCTTTTGTTTCTTGTTATCATCCTATCTTGTTTCTTTTGTGTTCTTCATTCATCGTTCTTATTTTTTATTTTTTTTTTATTGAAGTTGATGCGAACCTCAATCGACACGCTTTGAGACCCAACAAAAATATTGGAATATTTAATACCAAATGATGTGAACCTCAATCGACGCGCTTTGAGACCCAACAAAAATATTGGAATACTTGCCCAAGAAAGCTAAAATTCATATTTTTGATAGAAACCCTGACCCAACGTTTATAATAGAAACGCGAACCAAAGGTATAAGTTGACCTTGACCCAATGATTATAAAGAATCACGAACCAAAGGTATAAAGTTTGAACGCCACAAGGAAGAATCCCTGATAAGTTCACAGTTCTTGAAGAACCAAAAGAAGAGCAAAGCCTCACCTTTTCTGATTTTTATTCAATAATAATCTATAAAAAACGTTTACAAGCATAAGGCCTATTTAAGGGCTCCATGAAACTTGACAGACAAGAAAATATATTCTAAAATAACTCCTAATTGATACCTTACCATATCTGGAATCAAATTTGACCTAAAAAGCATTAAATGCACCTAAAAACAAGGAATTAAATCACCTAAACCTAAAATAACGTTTTTAAATAAAAATACCAAAAATAATAAATTACAATAATTAAACAGTAAATTGTGTACTCATCAGACCCCTCCACTTGAAACAAACTCGTCCTCGAGTTCATCTTTGAAATCTGAAATCTTCCGCTCCAAATAAACAAATACTTCAAATGCTTTAATGACTTGATCCGGTTGTGAAATTTGAATCCTTCATAAAGTGTAGCAGAAAATTTCTTCTCATCTACTTTCAATTTATTTGCAACATCAATCAATAAAGGGTTGATAATAAAATTAAAATTTTCTACTCCAAGAAAATCAACATATTGTATAGTCATCTTCAACAAATCAACTGAGACTTGAGGATTGTGAGTTGTGGATTCATCCTCATATTTGACCTCAATTGAATCTTCCATAATGTTCTCAATAATTACCATCTCTTTTTTTTTTTTCAAGTTTTTTTTTTTTTTTTTTTTTTTTTTTTACTTGTTTTTTTTTGGATGATAACAGGAAACAAAAGATAAAAGGGATAGAAAACTGATTTTAGAACCTGTGCTCTGATACCAAATGATGCGAACCTCAATCGACACGCTTTGAGACCCAACAAAAATATTGGAATATTTAATACCAAATGATGTGAACCTCAATCGACACGCTTTGAGACCCAACAAAAATATTGGAATACTTGCCCAAGAAAGCTAAAATTCAGATTTTTGATAGAAACCCTGACCCAACGTTTATAATCGAAACGCGAACCAATGGTATAAGTTGACCTTGACCCAATGATTATAAAGAATCACGAACCAAAGGTATAAAGTTTGAACGCCACAAGGAAGAATCCCTGATAAGTTCACAGTTCTTGAAGAACCAAAAGAAGAGCAAAGCCTCACCTTTTCTGATTTTTATTCAATAATAATCTATAAAAAACGTTTACAAGCATAAGGCCTATTTAAGGGCTTCATGAAACTTGACAGATAAGAAAATATATTCTAAAATAACTCCTAATTGATACCTTACCATATCTGGAATCAAATTTGACTTAAAAAGCATTAAATGCACCTAAAAACAAGGAATTAAATCACCTAAACCTAAAATAACGTTTTTAAATAAAAATACCAAAAATAATAAATTACAATAATTAAACAGTAAATTGTGTACTCATCAGACCCCTCCACTTGAAACAAACTCGTCCTCGAGTTCATCTTTGAAATCTGAAATCTTCCGCTCCAAATAAACAAATACTTCAAATGCTTTAATGACTTGATCCGGTTGTGAAATTTGAATCCTTCATAAAGTGTAGCAGAAAATTTCTTCTCATCTACTTTCAATTTATTTGCAACATCAATCAATAAAGGGTTGATAATAAAATTAAAATTTTCTACTCCAAGAAAATCAACATATTGTATAGTCATCTTCAACAAATCAACTGAGACTTGAGGATTGTGAGTTGTGGACTCATCCTCATATTTGACCTCAATTGAATCTTCCATAATGTTCTCAATAATTACAATCTCTTTTTTTTTTTTCAACTTTTTTTTTTTTTTTTTTTTTTTTTTTTTTTTTTTTTTTACTTTTTTTTTTTGGATGATAACAGGAAACAAAAGATAAAAGGGATAGAAAACTGATTTTAGAACCTGTGCTCTGATACCAAATGATGCGAACCTCAATCGACACGCTTTGAGACCCAACAAAAATATTGGAATATTTAATACCAAATGATGTGAACCTAAATCGACACGCTTTGAGACCCAACAAAAATATTGGAATACTTGCCCAAGAAAGCTAAAATTCAGATTTTTGATAGAAACCCTGACCCAACGTTTATAATCGAAACGCGAACCAAAGGTATAAGTTGACCTTGACCCAATGATTATAAAGAATCACGAACCAAAGGTATAAAGTTTGAACGCCACAAGGAAGAATCCCTGATAAGTTCACAGTTCTTGAAGAACCAAAAGAAGAGCAAAGCCTCACCTTTTCTGATTTTTATTCAATAATAATCTATAAAAAACGTTTACAAGCATAAGGCCTATTTAAGGGCTCCATGAAACTTGACAGAGAAGAAAATATATTCTAAAATAACTCCTAATTGATACCTTACCATATCTGGAATCAAATTTGACCTAAAAAGCATTAAATGCACCTAAAAACAAGGAATTAAATCACCTAAACCTAAAATAACGTTTTTAAATAAAAATACCAAAAATAATAAATTACAATAATTAAACAGTAAATTGTGTCCTCATCAGAAGTGCATTAGGTTAAAATCGTGCACCCAGTTCCAAAAAAAAAAAAAAAAAACCGTGAAAAAAAAAAGACATCTGAAAAAAAAAAAAAATTATTTGTAATTTCAATTCTCTCATGCCAGAATATCGTTTTCTTTTTGTCCTCTTCCTTTGATTTAGTGTTTCTGTCATATTTTCTTGCCGTTGGTATTTGTTTTTACACTACAAGTTGAATTTCTTGATCAAGTTTATTAGTTTGATGAAGAACTGAAAAGGCGAAGTTACGAGTGGAAAAAGGCAAGAGAGTGTGAGACTGTTATCCGGAAAAAGCCAATTTAAGAGTGAAACACGAGTGGGAGTGACATAATTTGAGTGCAAACACGTGAGGGAGTGTTGTGAGGAATTATTTCTAACAATTCTCTGTTGTTTCAAAAGTATGTCTTTCAGGTGTGAAACATCAAATAGGGAAGGAGGGGAGGAGTCGTCCATCATTTTACAGGCTATGCAACAACAATTTGAACGCATGAACGTGGTGTTTAATGAGATTCGGGATCGGATGGATAGGCAAGACATTATTGCTACTTTGCGTGAGGAGCGTCCCCAAAGAGGCCCTAATACTAGAAGGCAAGAAAGGCGAACTCGCATGAGTGATTCCGATGACTACCACGAGGATGAGTTTGAAGATGAAGAAGATCAATCTTCATTGAACAATGAGGGTAGGTTTGTGCCAAGAAGAGAAAGGCGTGGTAGAGGTTTCCGAAGAGATCCAAGATGGCAAAATGGGACTAACAGGAAC
>NC_134020.1:8269324-8271824 GCF_040712315.1 Castanea sativa
AATTTAATTCAAGCTATTTTGGGCTGATTTGGCTTAATTGGGAATGATTTATGGCGTGAATTAATGGCTGATTGACTTTCCAGCTCTATATTAGTGAAGGCAGATTTTTTCCTATTTTGGATCTGCTAATTTCAGACCAAATCAACTTTTATTTAGGATTTTATTATTTAGTACGCTTTTTAGGTATTTTCCTTGTTTTTAGGTGCATTTAATGCTTTTTAGGTCAAATTTGATTCCTGGTATGGTAAGGTATCAATTAGGAGTTATTTTAGAATATATTTTCTTGTCTGTCAAGTTTTATGGGGCCCTTCATAGGTCCTGAAGTTTGTAAACTTTTTTCAGAAAATTATTGAATAAAATTCAGAAAATGTGAGTCTTTGCTCTCTTTTGGTTCTTCAAGAACTGTGAACTTATCAAGGATTCTTCCTTGTGGCATTCAAACTTTATACCTTTGGTTCGTGATTCTTTATAATCATTGGGTCAAGGTCAACTTATACCTTTTGTTCGCGTTTCGATTATAAACGTTGGGTCAGGGTTTCTATCATAAATCTGATTTTTAGCTTTCCTGGGTTAAATATTCCAATTTTTTTGTTGGGTCTCAAAGCGTGTCGATTGAGGTTCGCATCAGTTCATCTGACTTGTTCTTAAAAATCCAATTGGTTCCTATTACATTCACTCCCTTTGGTCTAGGAACTAACTCCCACACATTATTTCAAACGAATTGATGAAGTTCTTCATGCGTAGAATTTATCCAATCAGCATCTTGAAGTGCTTCATCTACTTTCTTCGGTTTAAATTGGGATAGATAGCATGAGTAAGTAATTACATTCAAGGCTTTAGACCTCAACCTCATGTTATCATTCAGACTACCCAATATGTTTGATGCGAAACTCAATCGACACGCTTTGAGACCCGACAAAAATATTGGAATATTTAACCCAGGAAAGCTAAAAATCAGATTTATGATAGAAACCCTGACCCAACGTTTATAATCGAAACGCGAACCAAATGTATAAGTTGACCTTGACCCAATGATTATAAAGAATCACGAACCAAAGGTATAAAGTTTGAACGCCACAAGGAAGAATCCTTGATAAGTTCACAGTTCTTGAAGAACCAAAAGAGAGCACAGCCTCACCTTTTCTCAATTTTATTCAATAATTTTCTGAAAAACGTTTACAGACTTCAGGGCCTATTTAAGGACTCCACAAAACTTGACAGACAAGAAAATATATTCTAAAATAACTCCTAATTGATACCTTACCATATCATGAATCAAGTTTGACCTAAAAAGCATTAAATGCACCTAAAAACAAGGAAAATACCTAAAAAACATACTAAATAATAAAACCCTAAATAAAAGTTGATTTGGTCTGAAATTAGCAGATACAAAATAGGAAAAAAATCTGCCTTAACTGATACAGAGCTGGAAAGTCAATCAGCTATTAATTAATGCCATAAATCACTCCCAATTAAGTCAGATCAGCCCTAAATAGCTTGAATTAAATTTACTACACTTTCATCTTCCTTTGGGCCAAGCTTGGAACGTCCTGCGTTAGAATCAGCCCAAAAATCTTGAATCAGCCTGTTAAGTGCTTCTTGGATCTTCTTGGATCTTGCTCTTGTAATAGGCTCAACTGGAACATACAATGGATCCTTGAATGCTTGTTGATTCTCATCATTCCCCCTCTCTTCAAAAGCATTCGTCCTCGAATCGTCAACAACATCAAAAGGAGAAAGATCAGAAACATTAAATGTAACACTAATGTTATACTCACCTGGAAGATCCAACTTGTATGCATTATCATTGATTCTCTCAAGGACTTGAAATGGACCATCCCCTCTAGGATGCTGCTTAGACCGCCTACGAGCTAGAAATCTTTCTTTTCTCATATGCACCCAAACCCAATCACCCGGTTCAAAGAGGACTTGTCGACGGCCCTTGTTGGCTTTAGTCGCATATTGCTCATTCTTCTTCTCTATATGTTGCCGTACACTTTCATGGAGTTTCTTCACCATCTCAGCCTTCTTCTAACCATCCAAACAAGTCATTTCATTAACTTGTCCGTTCAGGTGCTTCAAGGACTCATGGTCAGTATGTATGACAAATTCTTTCAGCCAAATGTAGTGTTGCCAAGTCTCCAATGCCCTCACCAATGCATAAAGCTCCTTGTCATATGTTTGGTAGTTCAAAGCTGCCCCATTTAGCTTTTCACTAAAGTAGGCTATCGGCCGCTTCTCCTGCATCAAAACAGCTCCAATACCTATTCCTGAGGCATCACACACAATCTCAAAAGTTTTAGAAAAATCAGGTAATGCTAATAAAGGAGCACCACATAACCGTTCTTTAATTTCAATAAATGCACGATCCTGCTCACTACCCCATTTAAAATTAACAGATTTTTTAACAATTTCAGTGAGTGGTGCGGCTAGTGTGCTGAAATTTTTGACAAATTGGCGATAGAAACTAGCCAAACCATGAAAACTTCTTACCTCAGTG
>NC_134020.1:8276824-8281824 GCF_040712315.1 Castanea sativa
CAAATTTGGCACGGAATTAAAGCCAACACAAAATAGTTGTAAATCACCACTTTACATCTTGGAATCAAGTCTGAAATACAGTGTTAACTACTTCTCCCCAAAGAAACTTGGGCATCTTCTTGTTATTTAGCATCACACGAGCCATCTCTTAAATAACCCTATTCTTCCGTTTCACTATTCCATTTTGTTGTGGTGTCTTGGGTGAAGAGAACTCTTGATGAGTGCCTTGATCATTGCAGAAGGTAGCCAGTTTTGTGTTCTTAAATTCTCTCCCATGATCACTTCTAATTCTGGCTATCATAGTACCTTTTTCGACTTGCAATTTATTGCACAACTGCATCATCTTTTCAGGAGCCTCAGCCTTATCTCTCAAAAGCTCATCCCAAGTATATCTAGTGAAATCATCCACAACAACTTAAATATACTTCTTTCCACCTAAACTCCAAAGGTCTTGAGGTTTGAATTTCACTTACAGACGGATTCTTGGACTTCACTTGTTTACCCATCTGACACAGTCCACATATGCACTTCTCAATCTTTTCAAATTTTGGTAAACCAATAACTGCTTCACACTTGGAATCTTCTCTACTTGCTTGTGACTTGCAAGCCCCAACCATTGATGCCATAAGTCTACTTGATTGATCTTTGCACTAAAACACTTGTTGCTTATACTTGGTGTTATACCATAACAGTTATCAGCTGTCCTAGCAAAAATACATATGCAGTCACCTCCTCTATCAAGTATCTCACATTCACACTTGGTAAAGAGAACATTTAAACCGTTGTCACAAATCTGACTGATGCTAAGTAAGTTGGCCTTCAACCCATCAACGTACCAGACATCTTCAAATACTAGTAACCTTGGAATGTCCACAGTTCCAATACCTCTGATCACAGATTTGCTTCCATCTCCAAAAGTGACTGTCCCAATCTTTCCTTCAAAGAGTGTCCTATAGCTTTATTTCTTGTCATATGCTGGAACAACCACTATCCAAATGCCAAAGACGAACATCACGTGCCATTAAGGCGGTTAAAGCTGTATAACACACATAATTATTATCACATGCAATTATGCCCATACACTCAAGGAAAGACTTAACATATGCAACAAGCTATATAAACCAAACGTAGACAAGTTGGATTTTTAGCAAAAAGAACTTCAAAGAATCCATGATAGCAGGGGTCAAGGATCAACTCTTCGATGAAAAGATCTAAACGTTAGAGCTAACCCGCTCTAATACCACTTGTAAAGTTTTCGACCCCTTAACACAATATGTTTAACCTAATATTAAGCCAAGTTGACTAACAAGTTTGTTAATTAAAACTAGGTTAAACAAATATGTGTAAAACAAATATAATGCGGAAAGTAATGAACGCAAAGATCTAATGACCCAGAAAAACCAAACCAGTAAAAAACCTGGGGAGGATTTAACCTAGCTATCCTTAAGGTAAAACAGATCCACTATGAAAGAATTGAAGTTTGTACAATAGAACTTAGACCACTAACATCCTATTGCTACCTCGAGTAGAAAACTTACTACCACGACCATGTGACAGCTCCAAGTCCATGAATCTTGATCTTGATAATCCTAAGTGTGTATGAAGGTAAACACCTCTAGATCTCACAAGAGATTCATAAAACCCTACACATCAAAAGGGCTTGGGCTGAATTGGAAATTTTGCAGAAAATTAAATTTGCACGATTCTTAATCGATCGATTGAGCCTTACAGAATTTGTCTAATAATTTCTGCAATCACTCGATTCCAATTTTACAATTAAACATGCTTTGAGCAAGTCTAAAGCTAGACTCTATGTTTTGATCATGGTTTGCCAACACAGTACATATTGAAGTTTTAATACATTAGTCCCTAAGGTCTTAGAACCTAACATTAGCCATATTCCTCAACTCCATCTCTAATAAATTGTCATTTGTGGTTTATAACCTAACCCGAAAGGTGGTGTGGCTGTGGGAATAGTCGAGACTCAAACGGCCACCTCTTTCACGGTCTTCCCTAGGTGCATCCCTAGAAAATAACTCATCTTTCTCATCATTGCTACCACACTGTTGTTGCTATAGGGATCGAAATCTGTAGGAATCTTTTCAACCTCATCTACCCTTCTTTCAAAACCAGGCTTCTCAATCTCAAAGCCATCTAGGGTTACTGCCTCCTTCTTAGAATCGATACCAAAAATTGGCTTTGGTATAGTTAAAGCGTCACCATATATAGTAACTATAGCTCCTTCATGTGGAAACCAAACCTTTTGGTACAGGGATGAAGGCACGACCTCTGTATCATGAATCCATGGTTGCCCAAGAAGCATATTGAAGCATGAAGCTATGTTCAATACTTGAAATTCCACTCTTTTGATCATTCGCCCTATGGTGAGCTCTAACATCACTGTCCCCAAAACTTCCCTCCTGCTGTTGTCATATACTCTCACATGCTGGTCAAATGGCACAAAATCTTTAATACTCAAGCCTAGGCAACTTGCGGTTTTTAAGGGACACACATTTAGAGCACTTCCATCATTAGTTAAGACCACTGGTATCCTTTTTGCCTTTGGCATCTACAGTAATGTGCAATGAGTTATTATGGCGGCTTCCCCTTGTTAGTTAAATCTTTGTCGGAGTAGGAAATAGTAAACTCCCTAATTATAAACTCAATCAAAACATTCAAATCTTGAGTGGGGTTTTAAGTGTCCCTCCCCAAAAGGGTCTCCCCCCCATATGTGGATTTAGGGCTATCTGATTGGGCTTCTGCAGTATCATCACTCTATATATCGTAACCTGCGGTGGATTTCATGCCTATTAGCTCTTCCCAAGTCATTATAAAGCATTCGGATAGGTCATAGATCAACTCAACGAGTCTTATTCTCCTTCCTCCTTAAAATTCAAACAGTTGATCCTTGGTCCTCCCCTAAAATTATGGTTAGGCAAGGGGTTGTTGGTGACATTAGGCCTTGTAGATGGTGAAATCACCTTGGTGTCTATTAAATCTTGAGTTACATGGCGAAGATTACAACACCTGTCAATGTCATGGTCTAGGCCTTGATGGTAGGCACACCTTTTACACACATCAAACTTTGCAAGTAATGGGTTTGGGATTTGTTTTGGGACTAAGGGTATCAATAACCCTTTTGCTTTTTATCTTTTCAAATATTTGACTCATTGGCATATAAAATAAGACACTAAATCTACCAGCCTAAAATTATAAGGTTCGAAGGCTAGGTGATGCGAACCTCAATCGACAAGCTTTGAGATCCAACAAAAATATTGGAATACTTGCCCAAGAAAGCTAAAATTCAGATTTTTGATAGAAACCCTGACCCAACGTTTATAAGAGAAACGCGAACCAAAGCTATAAGTTGACCTTGACCCAATGATTATAAAGAATCATGAACCAAAGGTATAAAGTTTGAACGCCACAAGGAAGAATCCTTGATAAGTTCACAGTTCTTAAAGAACCAAAAGAGAGCAAAGGCTCACATTTTCTGATTTTTATTCAATAATATTCTGAAAAACGATTACAAACTTAAGAGCCTATTTAAGGGCTCCACAAAACTTGACAGACAAGAAAATATATTCTAAAATAACTCCTAATTGATACCTTACCATATCAGGAATCAAATTTGACCTAAAAAGCATTTAATGCACCTAAAAACAGTTTTCTATCCTTTTATCTTTTGTTTCCTGTTATCATTCAAAAAAAAAAAGGTGAAAAAAAAGAAGAAAAAAACTTGAAAAAAAAAAAAGAGATGGTAGTTATTGAGAACATTGTGGAGGATTCAATTGAGGTTAAATATGAGGATGAGTCCACAACTCACAATCCTCTAGTCTCAGTTGATTTGATGAAGATGACTATACAATATGTTGATTTTCTTGGAGTAGAAAATTTTAATTTTATTATCAACCCTTTGTTAATTGATGTTGCAAATAAATTGAATGTAGATGAGAAGAAATTTTCTGCTACACGTTATGAAGGATTGAAGTTTCACAACCGCATCAAGACATTAAAGCATTCAAAGTATTTGTTTATTTGGAGCGGAAGATTTCAGATTTCAAAGCTGAACTCGAGGACGAGTTTGTTTCAAGTGGAGGGGTCTGATGTAGGACACAATTTATTGTTTAATTATTGTAATTTATTAATTTTGGTATTTTTATGTAAAAAAACGTTATTTTAGGTTTAGGTGAGTTATTTCCTTGTTTTTAGGTGCATTTAATGCTTTTTAGGTCAAATTTGATTCTAGATATGGTAAGGTATCAATTAGGAGTTATTTTAGAATATATTTTCTTGTCTATCAAATTTTATGGAGCCCTTAAATAGGCTCTTAAGTCTGTAAACGTTTTTCATAGAATATTATTGAATAGAAATCAGAAAAGGTGAGGCTTTGCTCTCTTTTTGTTCTTCAAGAACTGTGAACTTATCAAAGATTCTTCCTTGTAGCGTTCAAACTTTATACCTTTGGTTCGTGATTCTTTATAATCATTGGGTCAAGGTCAACTTATACCTTTGGTTCGCGTTTCAATTATAAACGTTGGGTCAGGGTTTCTATCAAAAATCTGAATTTTAGCTTTCTTGGGCAAGTATTCCAATATTTTTGTTGGGTCTCAAAGCGTGTCGATTGAGGTTCGCATCATTTGGTATCAGAGTACAGGTTCTAAAATCAGTTTTCTATCCTTTTATCTTTTGTTTCCTATTATCATTCAAAAACAAAAATGAAAAAAAAAAGAAAAAAACTTGAAAAACAAAAGAGATGGTAATTATTGAGAACATTGTGGAGGATTCAATTGAGGTTAAATATGAGGATGAGTCCACAACTCACAATCCTCTAGTCTCAGTTGATTTGATGAAGATGACTATACAATATGTTGATTTTCTTAGAGTAGAAAATTTTAATTTTATTATCAACCCTTTGTTAATTGCTGTTGCAAATAAATTGAAAGTAGATGAGAAGAAATTTTCTGCTACACGTTATGAAGGATTGAAGTTTCACAACC
>NC_134020.1:8286824-8304324 GCF_040712315.1 Castanea sativa
GCCCCTTCGTCATTCCTCCCATTTGACCTCCATGAAGTAGAGGAGCCCGGATTTTGAAATGACCGAATTCCTTTCCTTTTAAGCTGTCGTTCCACCTTTATTGCCATGTGCACCATGTCCTCCAACTCCACGTAGTGCTGCAACTCCACCACGTTGGCAATGTCCCGATTCAGCCCATTCAGAAACCTTGCCATGGTAGCTTCTCTATCCTCCTCTACATTTGCCCGAATCATGGCAATCTCCATCTCCTTGTGGTAGTCATCCACGCTTCTATAGCCTTGAGTAAGACTCTGTAATTTCTGATACAAGTCCCTATAGTAGTGACTAGGAACAAACCGCCTTCTCATGATTGCCTTCATTTCCTCCCAACTCTCGATAGGTCTCTCATGGTTTCTCCTTCTGTTCATCACAAGTTGATCCCACCATATAATAGCATAGTCAGCAAACTCAATGACAGCGAGTTTTACCTTTTTCTCCTCAGAGTAGTTGTGGCACTCAAAGATTAACTCCACCTTCTTTTCCCACTCCAAGTATGCTTCTGGATCATTTTTCCCTTGAAATGTGGGTATCTTCATTTTTATGTTGCCTAGGTTCCTATCAGTCCCATCTTGCCATCTTGGATCTCTTCGGAAACCTCCACCACGCCTTTCTCTCATTGGCACAAACCTGCCTTCATTGTTCAGTGAAGCTTGATCTTCTTCATCTTCAAACTCATCCTCGTGGTAGTGATCAGAATCATTCATGTGAGAACGCCTTTCTTGCCTTCTAGCATTAGGGCCTCTTTGGGGACGCTCCTCACGCAAAGTAGCAATAACAGTGTCTTGCCTATCCATCCGATCCCGAATCTCATTAAACACCACGTTCATGCGTTCAAATTGTTGTTGCATAGCCTGTAAAATGATGGACGACTCCTCCCCTCCTTCCCTATTTGATGTTTCACACCTGAAAGACATACTTTTGAAACAACAGAAAATTGTTAGATATAATTCCTCACAACACTCCCTCACGTGTTTGCACTCAAATTATGTCACTCCCACTCGTGTTTCACTCTTAAATTGGCTTTTTCCCGATACTAGTCTCACACTCTCTTGCCTTTTTCCACTCGTTGCTTCGCCTTTTCAGTTCTGCAATGAACTAACAAACTTGATGAAGAAATTCAACTTGTAGTGTTAAAAAAAATACCAATGGCAAGAAAATATGAAAGAAACACTAAATCAAAGGAAGAAATACCAAATCAAAGGGAGAAGACAAAAAAGAAAACAATATTTTGGTCTGAGAGAACTGAAACTACAAACAATTTTTTTTTTTTTTTTTTTTTTTTTTTGGAACTGGGTGCACGATTTTAACCTAGTGCATTTCAACAAAAACAAAAAAAATAAGAACGATGAATGAAGAACACAACAGAAACAGGATAGGATGATAACAGGAAACAAAAGATAAAGGGATAGAAAACTGATTTTAGAACCTGGCTCTGATACCAAATGATGCGAACCTCAATCGACACGCTTTGAGACCCAACAAAAATATTGGAATATTTAACCCAGGAAAGCTAAAAATCAGATTTATGATAGAAACCCTGACCCAACTTTATAAAAGAAACGCGAACCAAAGGTATAAGTTGACCTTGACCCAATGATTATAAAGAATCACGAACCAAAGGTATAAAGTTTAAACGCCACAAGGAAGAATCCTTGATAAGTTCACAGTTCTTGAAGAACCAAAAGAGAGCAAAGCCTCAGCTTTTCTGAATTTTATTCAATAATAATCTCAAAAAACGTTTACAGACTTCAATGCCTATTTAAGGACTCCACAAAACTTGACAGACAAGAAAATATATTCTGAAATAACTCCTAATTGATACCTTACCATATCAGGAATCAAGTTTGACCTAAAAAGCATTAAATGCACCTAAAAACAAGGAAAATACCTAAAAAACGTACTAAATAATAAAACCCTAAATAAAAGCTGATTTGGTCTGAAATTAGCAGATCCAAAATAGGAAAAAATCTGCCTTAACTGATACAGAGCTGGAAAGTCAATCAGCCATTAATTCATGCCATAAATCACTCCCAATTAAGTCAGATCATCCCTAAATAGCTTGAATTAAATTTACTACACTTTCATCTTCCTTTGGGCCAAGCTTGGAACATTCTGCGTTAGAATTAGCCCAAATCTCTTGAATAAGCCCATTAAGTGCTTCTTGGATCTTCTTGGATCTTGCTCTTTTAATAGGCCCAACAAGAACATGCAATGGATCCTTGAATGCTTGTTGATTCTCATCATTAGTTGGGCAAGTATTCCAATATTTTTGTTCGGTCTCAAAGCGTGTCGATTGAGGTTCGCATCAGATGGAATCTGATCATCATCTTCCTCGCTTTCGGTTTCCACCTCTCCATCAATACGTGCGATCATGGTCCTCTTATTTTGGCATTGTGAAGCAATATGACCTACTCCCAAACAACGAAAACACTTAATATCACGATTACGAGTCTGTGATTCATCTTTACCTTTGTTGATACTGGGACCTTCATCTCTCCTTTTTTGTGGTTCGGCTTTGGACTTGAAAACATCCCCTTCGTCTTTCCTCCCATTTGACCTCCATGAAGTAGAGGAGCCCAAATTTTGAAATGACCGAGTTCCTTTCCTTTTAAGCTGTCGTTTCCACCTTTATTGCCATGTGCACCATGTCCTCCAACTCCAAGTAGTACTGCAACTCCACCACGTTGGCAATGTCACGATTCAGCCTATTCAAAAACCTTGCCATGGTAGCTTCTCTATGCTCCTCTACATTTGCCCGAATCATGGCAATCTCCATCTCCTTGTGGTAGTCATCCACGCTCCAATAGCCTTGAGTAAGACTCTGTAATTTCTGATACAAGTCCCTATAGTAGTGACTAGGAACAAACCGCCTCCTCATGATTGCCTTCATTTCCTCCCAACTCTCAATAGGTCTCTCATGGTTTCTCCTTCTGTTCATCACAAGTTGATCCCACCATATAATAGCATAGTCAGAAAACTCAATGACAGCGAGTTTTACCTTTTTCTCCTCGGAGTAGTTGTGGCACTCAAAGATTAACTCCACCTTCTTCTCCCACTCCAAGTATGCTTCTGGATCATTTTTCCCTTGGAATGTTGGTATCTTCATTTTTATGTTTCCTAGGTTCCTGTCAGTCCCATCTTGCCATCTTGGATCTCTTCGGAAGCCTCTACCACACCTTTCTCCCCTTGGCACAAACCTGCCCTCATTATTCAATGAAGATTGATTTTCTTCATCTTCAAACTCATCCTCGTGGTAGTCATCAGAATCATTCATGCGAGAACGCCTTTCTTGCCTTCTAGCATTAGGGCCTCTTTGGGGACGATCCTCACGCAAAGTAGCAATAACAGTGTCTTTCCTATCTCATTAAACACCACGTTCATGCATTCAAATTTTTGTTGCATAGCCTATAAAATGATGGACGACTCTTCCCCTCCTTCCCTATTTGATGTTTCACACTTGAAAGACATACTTTTGAAACAACTGAGAATTGTTAGAAATAATTCCTCACAACACTCCCTCACGTGTTTGCACTCAAATTATGTCACTCTTAAATTGGCTTTTTCCGGATAACAGTCTCACACTCTCATGCCTTTTTCCACTCGTAACTTCGCCTTTTCAGTTCTTCATTAAACTAATAAACGTGATCAAGAAATTCAACTTGTAGTGTAAAAACAAATACCAACGGCAAGAAAATATGACAGAAAAACTAAATCAAAGGAAGAGGACAAAAGAAAACGCTATTCTGGTCTGAGAGAATTGAAACTACAAAAAAAAATTTTTTTTTTTTTTTTCAGATGTCTTTTTTTTTCACTTTTTTTTTTTTTTTTTTGGGAACTGGGTGCACGATTTTAACCTAACGCACTTTAATAAAAACAAAAAGAATAAGAACGATGAATGAAGAACACAAAACAAACAAGATATGATGATAACAAGAAACAAAAGATAAAGGGATAGGAAACTGATTTTAGAACCTGTGCTCTGATACCAAATGATGCGAACCTCAATCGACACGCTTTGAGAACGAACAAAAATATTGGAATACTTGCCCAAGAAAGCTAAAATTCAGATTTTAGATAGAAACCCTGACCCAACGTTTATAAGAGAAACGCGAACCAAAGGTATAACTTGACCTTGACCCAATGATTATAAAGAATCACGAACCAAAGGTATACAGTTTGAACGCCACAAGGAAGAATCATTGATAAGTTCACAGTTCTTGAAGAACCAAAAGAGAGCAAAGCCTCACCTTTTCTGATTTTTATTCAATAATATTCTGAAAAACGTTTACAAACTTCAGAGCCTATTTAAGGGCTCCATAAAACTTGACAGACAAGAAAATATATTCTAAAATAACTCCTAATTGATACCTTACTATATCAGGAATCAAATTTGACCTAAAAAGCATTAAATGCACCTAAAAACAAGGAAAATACCTAAAAAAACGTATTAAATAATAAAACCCTAAATAAAAGTTGATTTGGTCTGAAATTAGCAGATCTAAAATAGGAAAAAATCTGCCTTAACTGATATAGAGCTGGAAAGTCAATCAGCCATTAATTCACGCCATAAATCACTCCCAATTAAGCGAGATCAGCCCTAAATAGCTTGAATTAAATTTATTATGCTTTCATCTTCCTTTGGGCCTAGCTTGGAATCTCTTCCGTTAGACTCAACCCAAATCTATTGAATCAGCCCATTAAGTGCTTCTTTGATCTTCCTGGATCTTGCTCTTGTAATAGGCCTAACTGGAACATGCGATGGTTCCTTGAATGCTTGTTGATTCTCATCAGGAACTCTATTCTTAATTTCCTAAATGATAAGTTCTAATCTCATTAGAAACAATATACCTTTTAATTAAGCTTTAATCTCATTAAAACTTCTAATTAAAATAAATTAAGGACTTTTAAACATACAACAATTCTAATCTCATTAGAATGTTTGTTAAAAGGCAAGTCCAAAACCATTTAGGACTAAGTGTTCTATTTAACTAATATCTTTGATTTCATTAGGTCTTTTAGTTAGAACCATGTGTAATCTCATCACACACATCTTTGTTCTTTATATATGCGAAAAACATTTAGAAAAAATTCTAAATACCCAGTTCTCGATCGATCAAGAATGTTGATGCGAACCTCAATCGACACGCTTTGAGACCCAACAAAAATATTGGAATATTTAATACCAAATGATGCGAACCTCAATCGACACGCTTTGAGACCCAACAAAAATATTGGAATACTTGCCCAAGAAATCTAAAATTCATATTTTTGATAGAAACCCTGACCCAACGTTTATAATCGAAACGCGAACCAAATGTATAAGTTGACCTTGACCCAATAATTATAAAGAATCACGAACCAAAGCTATAAAGTTTGAAAGCCACAAGGAAGAATCCCTGATAAATTCACCGTTCTTAAAGAACCAAAAGAAGAGCAAAGCCTCACCTTTTTTGATTTTTATTCAATAATATTATATGAAAAACGTTTATAGACTTAAGAGCCTATTTAAGGGCTCCATAAAACTTGACAAACAAGAAAATATATTCTAAAATAACTCCTACTTGATACGTTATCATACCAGGAATCAAATTTGACCTAAAAACATTAAATGCACCTAAAAACAAGTAAAATACCTAAAAAACGTACTAAATAATAAAATCCTAAATAAAAGTTGATTTGGTATGAAATTAGCAGATCCAAAATAGGAAAAAATCTGCCTTAACTGATACAGAGCTGGAAAGTCAATCAGCCATTAATTCACGTCATAAATAACTCCTAATTAAGCCAGGTCAGCCCTAAATAGCTTGAATAAAATTTATTACGCTTTCATCTTCCTTTGGGCCAAGCTTGGAATGCCCTGCGTTAGAATCAACCCAAATCTCTTGAATCAGCCCATTAAGTGCTTCTTTGATCTTCTTGGATCTTGCTCTTGTAATAGGCCCAACTGGAACATGCAATGGATCCTTGAATGCTTGTTGATTCTCATCATTCCCCCTCTCTTCAAAAGGATTCGTCCTCGAATCTTCACCTACATCAAAAGGAGAAAGATCAGAAACATTAAATGTAGCACTAATGTTATACTCACCTGGAAGATCTAACTTGTATGCATTATCATTGATTCTCTCAAGGACTTGAAATGGACCATCCCCTCTAGGATGCAGCTTAGACTGCCTACGAGTTGGAAATCTTTCTTTTTTCATATGCACCCAAACCCAATCACCCGGTTCAAAGAGGACTTGTCGACGGCCCTTGTTGGCTTTGGTCGCAAATTGCTCATTTTTCTTCTTTATATGCTGCCGTACACTTTCATGGAGTTTCTTCACCATCTCAGCCTTCTTTTGACCATCCAAACTAGTCATTTCATTAACTGGTAATGGTAGCAAATCCAAAGAAGTTAGTGGATTAAAACCATAAACAATCTCAAATGGTGAAAAATTAGTAGAAGAATGAACACTCCGATTATACGCAAACTCAATGAATGGCAAACGATCCTCCCAATTTTTCAAGTTCTTCTGAATTATAGTACGCAACTCCTCAACTGGACTTTGAAGTTCATTTTTCTCCTCCGGATTACTCCTATAGGCTGGTCGGTTAGGAATTGTCGCACCTGTCACAAAATCAATTTGACGCATTCCTCTAATAGGTGGCAATCCACTAGGAACATCACTCGGAAACACGTCCTCATATTCCTGCAACAAAGTGACAACAACACTAGGCAAAGATTCGTCAAGTTCGTTAGTATTAAAACACACCTCTTTGTACAAGAGTACAAATATAGGCTGTTTTGTATAAAAAACATTTTTGACATCACTCGCCTTAGCATAAAAACTCTCTTGTTTTTTTGTTTTTCTCTCATTTTTTCCACCCTCAACTGTCTTTTCACTTTTTTTATATTTTCACTCTCTTTTTTCTGTTCACGCTCTTTTATTCTTTCACTCTCTTTCTCATCATCTTTTTTTGCATTCTCAATCTCACAATTTTTTAGGTCACTTTCTCTTTTCAGTTTCACTTGATCTTCATACACTTGTCTTGGAGTCAACGGCACAAGAGTAATGGTTTTATTATCTTTAACAAAAGAATACCTATTTTTGAACCCATCATGATTGACTTTCCTGTCAAACTGCCATGGCCTGCTGATGCGAACCTCAATCGACACGCTTTGAGACCCAACAAAAATATTGGAATATTTACCCAGGAAAGCTAAAATTCAGATTTATGATAGAAACCCTGACCCAACGTTTATAATCGAAACGCGAACCAAAGGTATAAGTTGACCCTGACCCAATGATTATAAAGAATCACGAACCAAAGGTATAAAGTTTGAACGCCACAAGGAAGAATCCTTGATAAGTTCACAGTTCTTGAAGAACCAAAAGAGAGCAAAGGCTCACCTTTTCTGATTTCTATTCAATAATTTTCTGAAAAACGTTTACAGACTTCAGAGCCTATTTAAGGACTCCTCAAAACTTGACAGACAAGAAAATATATTCTAAAATAACTCCTAATTGATACCTTACCATATCAGGAATCAAGTTTGACCTAAAAAGCATTAAATGCACCTAAAAACAAGGAAAATACCTAAAAAACGTACTAAATAATAAAACCCTAAATAAAAGTCGATTTGGTCTGAAATTAGCAGATCCAAAATAGGAAAAAATCTGCCTTAACTGATACAGAGCTGGAAAGTCAATCAGCCATTAATTCATGCCATAAATCACTCCCAATTAAGTCAGATCAGCCCTAAATAGCTTGAATTAAATTTACTACACTTTCATCTTCCTTTGGGCCAAGCGTGGAATATCCTGCGTTAGAATCAGCCCAAATCTCTTGAATAAGCCCATTAAGTGCTTCTTGGATCTTCTTGAATCTTGCTCTTGTAATAGGCCCAACTGGAACATGCAATGCATCCTTGAATGCTTGTTGATTCTCATCAAAAATATTGGAATATTTAATACCAAATGATGCGAACCTCAATCGACACGCTTTGAGACCCAACAAAAATATTGGAATACTTGCCCAAGAAAGCTAAAATTCAGATTTTTGATAGAAACCCTGACCCAACGTTTATAATCGAAACGCGAACCAAAAGTATAAGTTGACCTTGACCCAATGATTATAAAGAATCACGAACCAAAGGTATAAAGTTTGAACGCCACAAGGAAGAATCCCTGATAAGTTCACAGTTCTTGAAGAACCAAAAGAAAAGCAAAGCCTCACCTTTTCTGATTTTGATTCAATAATATTATATGAAAAACGTTTACAGACTTAAGAGCCTATTTAAGGGCTCCATAAAACTTGACAGACAAGAAAATATATTCTAAAATAACTCCTAATTGATACCTTACCATACCAGGAATCAAATTTGACCTAACGGAAGATGAAAGTGTAACGCAGGACACTTAATGGGCTGATTCAAGAGATTTGGGCTGATTCTAACGCAGGACATTCCAAGCTTAGCCCAACGGAAGATGAAAGTGTAATAAATTTAATTCAAGCTATTTAGGGCTGATCTGGCTTAATTGTGAGTGATTTATGGTATGAATTAATGGCTGATTGACTTTCCAGCTCTGTATCAGTTAAGGCAGATTTTTTCCTATTTTGGATCTGCTAATTTCAGACCAAATCAACTTTTATTTAGGGTTTTATTATTTAGTACGTTTTTTAGGTATTTTCCTTGTTTTTAGGTGCATTTAATGCTTTTTAGGTCAAACTTGATTCCTGATATGGTAAGGTATCAATTAGGAGTTATTTTAGAATATATTTTCTTGTCTATCAAGTTTTATGGAGCCCTTAAATAGGCTCTGAAGTATGTAAACGTTTTTCAGAATATTATTGAATAGAAATCAGAAAAGGTGAGGCTTTGCTCTTTTTTGGTTCTTCAAGAACTGTGAACTTATCAGGGATTCTTCCTTGTGGCGTTCAAACTTTATACCTTTGGTTCGTGATTCTTTATAATCATTGGGTCAAGGTCAACTTATACCTTTGGTTCGCGTTTCGATTATAAACGTTGGGTCAGGGTTTCTATCATAAATTTGAATTTTAGCTTTCCTAGGTTGAATATTCCAATATTTTGTTGGGTCTCAAAGCGTGTCGATTGAGGTTCGCATCACAAATCTAATACAAAATACTCAAAAAAAATTTATTTTAAACCCAATACCATAATTAAAACCAAATCTAACTCAAATATCTAAATCTAAAACAACCCAACCAAGTGCAATTGAAGATGCTTATTCAACATCAGCTAACTTTTTTTTCTTTTGAATTCCAATGTGCCTCTACATTGCTTTTTGTGTGATTATGTGCTCAACGCTCATTTCATATCTCAGTTGTTCTTTTTGTCCTTGCTCCTTTCCAATCGGCCAAATATCGTTTCTCGTGAGGAATAAATATAGACCTTTGTAGATTCTGTTCAACCCCAACATTTATAAACTACACAAAGTAAATGTATCTTAGAAGCTTGATAAGAAACTATAAAATTTAAATAATATAAAAAAACAAAACAAAAAATCATAAATGCATATAAACCACAAAGTTTGATCATAATCTACCGTAAACAGTACACCAATTTTTTTTTTTACATAGATTAATTGCATTATTGAAAGTGTATGGGGAGTTGTAACAGCCGGGCAGAATATGAAATTGCAAAAAGTGTACCCATATCTCCTTGCAATCAAAATCTATTGCAAGTTGGACTACAAATTTGGTTATACAGAACAAAGTAAGTTTTCTTATACATTCACAAACTTATATGCTTCTAATTCAAGGAAAAAATTCAAGTAATTAAAACATAATTAAAAAAATATAACAATAAAGAAATGTTAGATCCAAATGGAAGTTTCCATACCAAAAAAAAACCTGAAGTACTACATGAATAATAACAGAAGTTCAAAGCCTCAAATCTCTTAATACAGTACACCAATGTAAGAAATTTGAGTGGTTTATTCTATCTAGGCACAAAGTTAAAAGTAACTTCCAACTTTTTATGGCTTAACCAGACCTTCAAATGCTTTAATATGTCTATAAGTCTCTCATCAAGCTCTCTGATCCATTCAACCTCACCCCTTGATATTTCAAAATTAATTATGCCTATCATTAAAAAAATAAATGCAATTATTACTACCAGTTTTCTCAAAAGTAACATACTCAACATGCTTTAAAAAAAATGCCAAAGCTTTATTACAATCTAGTCAAATTGTAATAATAGTAACCAAAAAAATGGTCGTTGCATCTACAAAATTTTGATATATCAAGTGAAAAAATAAATCAAACAATAAGACAGCCCCTATATATGGCATATAAATAAATGAAAGAAGGAATATATTCAGTGCATTTTGGGTACTTATTTTTTATATATAGTGAAATTTGTAAGAGAGATGAGAGTAAGATAAAAGAATATGTGTTGATGAGAAAAGGAGGATTAGAAAATGGGCTTTTTTCCTAACGTGGCAGCACCTCCTTAAAAGCTTCTGCTTTTATATATAGTGCTAGTGTTTAACCTGTGAGTCATTTTATGATTTAGGGTCAGCTTTACAACACTCACCATAAAAATCCAAAATCCTTTGATAGGTTTGGCCTTTGTCTTTCATATAAGACATGCAATATAATACCCTATATTTATGTTGTTGTCATTAAAAATCTTGACCTTGCATGTCATCAATATGTGTTGCAATATAAAAGAAAATTTTTGAAGAAACGTAAAGGTTAATATAATTTTTTTAAGTTGTATAAGAACAATTGATACCTTTGTCTCTAAGTTCCATTCCAAGTCTTCTATTTCAGTGAAATGTTACCTTTATAAATTTTCACAATAGCTTAAGTGACTATTACAATGAATGACCCTTTATACGTTTTGTAGAAATCATAATCTTTCTTATCTGCCTTTATGCTTTTACAAAAACATGTGGAAAAAAAAAAGGTATTTAGAATGGATGAAGCTCTAAAAACTAAATTTCATTTTCTGTATGTATACCAGCTTAACAATTATAATTATCTAAAATCTAGAAAAGCTTGTTGTGTTTAAACAAATGAACTGTAAAAACACTTTTGAACTTTTTTTTAACACCAAACTCAATTTTAACTATTTAATTTAATATTCCCATTCATATTTAGAGTGGAATAATGAAGTCACAAAATGGAGTATATATGCTTGGACAATAAAAATAAGACTGAACCTTATCTTTATGAAGGAATTAAAGAAAAAACACAACCATAAAATTACTGTGCGGGCGTCCCCCTCTTCAAAGCCCAAACGGATATAAAAGCCCTTTCTGCTAACGCCACTGTGTGGAATCTAGTGTCGGCCAAATGCACGATCTCATTTTGGATAAGCTTAGGTGCTCCTCGAAACCCCGAGGCCTAAAGTTGAAGACGTTTATGACATGGTCTGCAACGGGAGTTTTCACCATCCCCGATGATTAGGCTACCCAAACAGCCATAGCTTAGAGAGTACGGTTCCACCTCGGGAATATCTCAGCCGGGCAACAAACCCAACAGTGAAGCTAATTCCAATGCCACTACCACCCTCTATCCACCACCAAACGTCCACTCAGGAGCAACGGTATTGGACCTCCCTTCCACTACCTAGGGAACATCTTGGCCGAGCAACAGACCCAACGGTGGAACTAGTTCCAATGCCATTTCCATCTTATCTCATTCGCATTTAAAGCACCCACTCAAGGGTAACGACATTGGACCGCTCCCTCCACTGACCAGGAAAGCGATCGTGCCAACCCCACTACCTTGTTCTATAAATAGGCAAAGGAAATTGGGGTGAGGGGGTTGGCAATGCTAGGAGAAAAGTGGTATAACCAAAGAGCCATCACTTAGGAAAAGAAAGGAAAGTACTAGAGTAAAGGGTCACTTACAGAGCTGGACTAGCCGAGCACAGCATCACCCATAGTAGGAAATCCAAAGGCCCACCATACAAATAGATTGTGAGCCCAAATACCTCTTAGGCCCACTAGTTGTATTTGGGTGCGTACAATTGGCGCCGTCTGTGGGAACTCCTACGTAGCTGTGGTACTGTCTATGCGCACGTGGGAGAATGTTTGGAATTAGACATGGAAGTCACGCAAAGAGCAGCTCTGGAGAGTCGTCGCGAGGATCTACATGGCAAGAGAGGAGGCAAAAAAGGCAGGAGGACAAAAGGCACGAGGGAGCAGAGGAATCTGGGCTCGGAGAAGGATCGTACCAAACCCTTAGGACAATGTCTGACGCCTCAGGCCGCAGTCGCCTCGGCGGAAGGGACAGGGAGCTCGAACAGAGGGATCAGGAACTCGAGCGCCTACGTAGGGCGGTGAGGGATTTGGAATTGCAAGCGTGGGGTAGACGCAGGAGAAGGGCCATGAGGAACAGAGGGAAAGATCAGCCAATGTGGGGAATCACCATGCCGCAGGATCCCGTTAATTCGGGTACCGTCGACGCCGCAAGCGTTCACGGGAACATGCGGACCGTGAGTTAACTTCTCCGGATGGGGGGCGGCCACGAAATGTGGCCATGGATGCTATAAGCAGAGCGTTACGCCAAGCCGCCTGGTCCCCATTCTCAAGAGACATTGAGGGTGCGCCCATGCCGAGCAAATTCACAAGGCGTCCATTCAACTCCTACACTGGAAAGACGGACCCGGTGGAACATGTAAGTCACTATATTTAAATAATGTCTTTACATGCCCATAACGACGCTTTGATGTGTAAGGTTTTCCCCTCGAGCCTCGGCCCCACTGCTTTAAGATGGTTCAACGGATTGAAGAAGGGTTCGGTCCATAGTTTTTCAGAACTGATTCAGGAGTTCGGGGTTCGGTTCATGACTTGCAGCCGGGTCCCGCAGCCCGTGGACTCGTTACTATCAATGAAAATGGGGGCTGGAGAAACCCTTCGCAACTACGCCAATTGATACTGGGAGTTGTACAACAAGATCAGCGGGGGCAACAAAAAGATCGCGGCAAGCACCTTTCGGATAGGATTACCCGAAGAGTCCGGGTTGAGGGAATTATTGACCCTGAGGCCTCTCGAAGATATGAGGCAGTTGATGAAGCGTATCGAGGAGTATAAACGCTTAAAAGACGACCGACTGCAGACTAGGGGGAAGGCCCCTATCATCATTCATCCCTGGAATATTGGCTTCAACCCTAGACTCAGGAAGGATTTGAGAATTCAAAAACCTGGCCCGCCAATCGGGGGAGTCAATGTAGCGTTGTGCATAAAATCATTGACAGGATAAAAAATGAGCCGTATTTCAAACGGCCAAACAGGATGGCTGGCGACCCGTCAAGAAGAAACCATAATTTGAATTGCACTTACCACAGAGACAAGGGGCACACCACCGAGCAGTGCAGAGTATTGAAAGACCACTTGGAACAATTGGTGAAGGTGGGGCATTTGAAAGAATTTCTGGTGGAAATGGGTAATCAGAAAGTAGGGCAAGAAGGTCAGCTGTGTCGCAACCCTCTCCCAACCCCTTTAGGAGTAATAGAGGTCATCCATGCAGTGCCGAAGGGCATTCAAGCACTCGTAACGAGGGGTGCTGGCTGTGATATCGGCGAAGGACAGCACAAGTGAATAGTCCCCGGGAAAGAGGCTGAGGTATACTAGACAACCCATAGCGTTCGACAACGACGACCTGGAGGGCACCACTCAACCGCACCACGACGCTCTAATAGTCACAGCTCGCATAAGGGGATTCATAGTCAAGAGAATAATGGTGGATCAGGGAAGCGACCCAGATGTGATGTACCCAGACCTCTACAAGGGACTCAGCCTGAAAAAAGAGGATTTGTCCAAGTATGACACACCATTGATGGGGTTCGATGGGCATATGGTGACTCCGGAAGGGCAGATTTCTCTCCCGGTCAATATGGGAGGTAAAAAGCTGGCGGTGACGTTCATTGTGGTCGCCTCTTTCTCGCCATACACCGCGATACTCGGAAGGCCGTGGATCCATGACATAGAGATTGTACCGTCCACCTTGCACGTAAAAGTTAAGTTTCGAACTGAAGAAAGGATTACAGTGATAAGAGGGGATTAGCGAGTGGCCAAGCAATGCTTAGTAGCCGCGGCAATCGAAAAAATCGAGCTAAAGGGGGCAGCTGAGAAAACTCCCCTATAGTAATTACAGCAACCCCAAGTAGAGGGGACCAACGTTGCCGAGGATTTGATAAAAGTGAGAATCGTACCGGGAGAAGAAAGGAGTTTCCTGATTGGGGCAAGCTTGGATGATAGGGAGAGGGCGGAGTTGCTGCTATTTCTTGTACAGAACATGGATGTATTCGCTTGGAGTCCGTATGAAGTGCCCGGAGTGGACCCCAAATTTATAGTTCACAAACTGAATGTGGACCCTCTATGCCTTCCTAAAAAACAAAAATCGAGAAGGTCTGCTAAGGAGCATGTGGAAGCGGTCAGACAGGAGGTCGAAAAGCTAAAAGAGGCGGGGGCCATAAAGGAAACGTACTTTCCGGAGTGGCTCGCAAACACAGTGGTCATAAAGAAGAAGAACGGTAAATGGAGGGTTTGTGTTGATTTCACCGACCTGAACTGAGCTTGTCCAAAGGATCCTTTCCCAATGCCGAAAATTGACCAATTGGTAGACGCTACCTGCAGGCACCCGAGAATGAGCTTCCTTGACGCCTTCTAGGGTTATCACCAGATTGCCTTGGCTGCCGAGGATCAGGAGAAAACAGCATTCATAACTCCCGATGCTAACTATCACTATACCGTGATGCTGTTCGGATTGAAGAACGCGAGAGCCACCTATCAAAGAATGATGACGAGGATGTTCAGGGATTTGATTGGTTGGATGGTTGAGGTATATATTGATGATATGGTGATAAAAAGCAGGCGAGAAGGGCAACACATCGACGACCTCAAGGAAGTGTTCGAAATACTCCGACGACACCAGCTGCGCCTCAACGCCGACAAATGCGCTTTTGGCGTAGGGTCCGGCAAGTTCTTGGGTTACTTAATTACCAAACGTGGGATCAAAGTTAACCCCGATCAGATTGAGGCAGTGATGCGACTCAAACCACCGAGCAATCCGAAAGAGGTCTAGAAGCTGACCGGTATGCTGGCTGCTCTCAACCGATTTATTTCCAAATTCGCTGATCGGTGCCAACCATTTTATCAGCTTTTGAAGAAGTGGAAGGGATTTCAATGGGACGAGAGTTGTGATAGAGCTTTCCAAGATCTTAAAGACTACCTTGGGCGGGCACCGACATTGACAGCCCCGAAACTGGGAGAGGACATGTATATGTACCTCTCGGTATCCGAACATGCAGCCAGCGCCGTGTTATTAAGGGATGGTGGTGTGCAGCTTCCGGTTTATTGCATCAGCAAGACATTAGTTAATGCCGAGACCAGGTATCTACCACTGGAGAAACTAGTGTTGGCACTCGTGCATTCTACTAGGAAACTGCCTCATTATTTTCAAGCTCATACCGTCCATGTTCTGACTGAGTACCCACTCCAGTCGTTATTAAGAAGATCTGACTTCACAAGGAGGATAGCTAAATGGGGAATTCGGTTGGGCTCTTTCGACATCAGATACAAGCCGAGGAACTCGGTGAAAGGACAAGTGTTTGCAGACTTTGTTGCCGAATTCTCACCGAAAAGTGCGGATGTGGTTTACCTCGCTGAGATCCGGCCTTGGAAGGTATTCGTGGACGGCGCATCCAACACGGCGGGAGCGGGGGCTAGAATCGTGGTCATCACCCCGGAAGGGCTAAAGCTAGAGCACTCGTTCAGGCTGGGTTTCAGGGCTTCTAATAATAAGGCCGAATATGAGGCTCTGCTCGCCGGACTAAGGGTTGTCACAGACTTGGGAGCTAAAGGGGTGGAAGTCTACTCGGATTCTCTCCTGGTGGTTAGCTAGGTACAGGGGAACTTTGAGGCTAAAGACCCCCAGATGATTGAATATTTGCGGTTGGTGAAGCAGACCATAGGTACTTTTTCAAATGTCAAGATTGAACGGGTAGCCCGAGGATAAAAATGGCACGCCGATTCCTTAGCAACGCTGGAATCATCAATAGCTGACATGGTGCCTCGGTTGATCAGGGTGGAGCTAGTGGCCGAGCCGAGTATTGCCCCAAAACCATTGGTTGCTCGCATAACTATAACCGAGAAATGCTGGATGGACCCTATCATTGACTTTCTTGCAGAAGACCGAGCCCCGAAAGATGAGAAAGAGGCGGTGAAGGTACGACAAGACGCTGCTCGGTACTGGTTGTCTCCCGATCGGAAGTTATACCGGAGGTCGTTCGAAGGACCGCACCTACAATGCCTTCGGCCTAATCAAGTTAAAGAGCTATTAGCTGAGCTACATGAGGGCGTGTGCGGAAGCCACGTAGGGGGACGATCATTGGCGCACTAGGCAATGACCCAAGGGTTTTGGTGGCCGTGAATGAGGGAAGATGTGACCGAACATGTCTAGAGATGTGAGCAGTGTCAGATTCACGCACCAATGATCCACCAACCTGCCAGGAACTTGAACCCAGTAAGCAGCCCTTGGTCGTTTGCTCGCTGGGGGCTAGACATAGTTAGACCTTTTCCCTGGGCTACAGGCAATAGGAGATTTGTGCTGGTGGCAGTAGACTACTTCACCAAGTGGACCGAGGCAGAAGCGCTGGCGAATATCCGTGATGCTGATGTCAAGAAATTCGTATGGAGAAACATTATAACGAGATTTGGCGTTCTAGAGTCTCTTGTGTCGGACAATGGTCTACAGTTCGATAGCAAGGCTTTCCGAGCAGCAACCTTGGCATCCGGAACCGATACTCCACACCAACATACCCACAGAGTAACGACCAGGCAGAGGCAACCAACAAGGCCATCGTGAGCGGGTTGAGGAGGAGACTGGAAGGCGCCAAAGGCAGATGGGCTGAGGAGCTTCCAAGCGTCCTGTGGGCATACCAAACAACTCCCAAAAGATCCACGAGAGAAATGCCATTCTCTCTAACTTACGGGGCAAAGGCTGTCATTCCCGCCGAGGTGAACCTGTGTAGCGCCCGGGTCACGAGATTCGCTTCGGACGAGAACGAGAAGCTGATGGCAAAGCAGTTGAACTTACTAAAGGAGCACTGAGAAACGACCACCATTCGACTGGCAGTGTATCAGCAAAGACTTACACGGAATTACAAAAGAGCGGTGAGGAAAAGGGGGTTCGTCGCAAGAGATCTGGTACTTCGCAAAGTCATGGGGAATACGCAAGACACCAATGCAGAAAAGCTAGCTCCGTCCTGGGAAAGACCCTACCAAGTGACGGCCATCGCCGGGGCAGATGCATACTACTTAGAAGATTTGGAGGAAAAACCGTTTCACCGGCCGTGGAACGTTCATAATTTAAAAACGTTTTATCATTGATCGGTTATCCTCTAAGGATGTAGGCTTGGTGTAATTCTGCATTACTATGCGCTTAATATGACTATCTTTGTTCATGCAGGTGCATTTAACCCTATCACTTTCAAACTATTATC
>NC_134020.1:8316824-8321824 GCF_040712315.1 Castanea sativa
AGGTATAAAGTTTGAACGCCACAAAGAAGAATCCTTGATAAGTTCACAGTTCTTGAAGAACCAAAAGAAGAGCAAAGCCTCACCTTTTCTGATTTTTTATTCAATAATTTTCTAAAAAAACGTTTACAAACTTCAGAGCATATTTAAGGGCTCCGTAAAACTTGACAGACAAGAAAATATATTCTAAAATAACTCCTAATTGATACCTTACCATACCAGGAATCAAATTTGACCTAAAAAGCATTAAATGCACCTAAAAACAAGGAAAATACCTAAAAAACGTACTAAATAATAAAACCCTAAATAAAAGTTGATTTGGTCTGAAATTAGCAGATCCAAAATAGGAAAAAATCTGCCTTAACTGATATAGAGCTGGAAAGTCAATCAACCATTAATTCATGCCATAAATCACTCCCAATTAAGCCAGATCAGCCCTAAATAGCTTGAATTAAATTTATTACACTTTCATATTCCTTTGGGCCAAGTTTGGAATGTCCTGCGTTAGAATCAGCTCAAATCTCTTGAATCAGCCCATTAAGTGCTTCTTGGATCTTCTTAGATCTTGCTCTTGTAATAGGCCCAACTGGAACATGCAATGGATCCTTGAATGCTTATTGATTCTCATCACTTCTAGATCATTTTTCCCTTGGAATGTGGGTATCTTCATTTTTATGTTTCCTAGGTTCCTGTCAGTCCCATCTTGCCATCTTGGATCTCTTCGGAAACCTCCACCACTCCTTTCTCTCCTTGGCACAAACCTGCTTTCATTGTTCAGTGAAGCTTGATCTCCTTCATCTTCAAACTCATCCTCGTGGTAGTCATCAGAATCATTCATGTGAGAACGCCTTTCTTGCCTTCTTGCATTAGGGCCTCTTTGACGACGCTCCTCACGCAAAGTAGCAATAACTGTGTCTTGCCTATCTATCTGATTCTGAATCTCATTAAACACCACATTCATGCGTTCAAATTGTTGTTGCATAGCCTGCAAAATGATGGACGACTCCTCCCCTCCTTCCCTATTTGATGTTTCACACCTGAAAGACATACTTTTGAAACAACAAAGAATTGTTAGAAATAATTCCTCACAACACTCCCTCACGTGTTTGTACTCAAATTATGTCACTCTCACTCGTGTTTCACTCTTAAATTGGCTTTTTCCCGACATTAGTCTCACACTCTCTTGCCTTTTTCCACTCGTAGCTTCGCCTTTTCAGTTCTGCAATAAACTAGAAAACTTGATCAAGAAATTCAACTTGTAGTGTTAAAACAAATACCAATGGCAAGAAAATATGACGGAAATACCAAATCAAAGGAAGAAGACAAAAGAAAACAATATTTTGGTCTGAGAGAACTGAAACTACAAACAATTTTTTTTTTTTTTTTTTTGGGGAACTAGGTGCACGATTTTAACCTAGTGCACTTCAACAAAAACAAAAAAAATAAGAACGATGAATGAAGAACACAAAAGAAACAGGATAGGATGATAACAGGAAACAAAAGATAAAGGGATAGAAAACTGATTTTAGAACCTGTGCTCTGATACCAAATGATGCGAACCTCAATCGACACGCTTTGAGACCCAACAAAAATATTGGAATACTTGCCCAAGAAAGCTAAAATTCAGATTTTTGATAGAAACCCTGACCCATCGTTTATAATTGAAATGCGAACCAAAGGTATAAGTTGACCTTGACCCAATGATTATAAAGAATCACGAACCAAAGGTATAAAGTTTGAACGCCACAAGGAAGAATCCTTGATAAGTTCACAGTTCTTGAAGAACCAAAAGAGAGCAAAGCCTCACCTTTTCTGATTTCTATTCAATAATATTCTGAAAAACGTTTACAGACTTCAAGGCCTATTTAAGGACTCCACAAAACTTGACAGACAAGAAAATATATTCTAAAATAACTCCTAATTGATACCTTACCATATCAGGAATCAAGTTTGACCTAAAAAGCATTAAATGCACCTAAAAACAAGGAAAATACCTAAAAAACGTACTAAATAATAAAACCCTAAATAAAAGTTGATTAAGTCTGAAATTAGCAGATCCAAAATAGGAAAAAATCTGCCTTAACTGATACAGAGCTGGAAAGTCAATCAGTCATTAATTCATGCCATAAATCACTCCCAATTAAGTCAGATTAGCCCTAAATAGCTTGAATTAAATTTACTACACTTTCATCTTCCTTTGGGCCAAGCTTGGAATATCCTGCGTTAGAATCAGCCCAAATCTCTTGAATCAGCCCATTAAGTGCTTCTTGGATCTTCTTGGATCTTGCTCTTGTAATAGGCCCAACTAGAACATGCAATGGATCCTTGAATGCTTGTTGATTCTCATCACATTTTTTTCCTGTGACAATCTGTCCCCGGTTCGATCTCCGTCGCCGAGCGGGTGGAAACCTAAAACTACATCTTCCTAAAAACATAAACTAATCCGGTATATCCCGGGGATGGAAGGGCTACTCTCAGCCCTCAAAAGTGAGAAAGTAAGGTATGATGTGCAACCTAGCCTTAATCAAATACAAAGTTGGCATCAAACAAACAACACGGAAACACGAGTGACATTTAAACAATATTAGTCAAAGCAATCCCAAGGGAAGGAAAATTGTTCAATCACCACAGCCCGGCGACCTAGGCATATCTAACATAAATTAATAAGAGGAAGAAAAAGAGCTAAAAATCTCAAACAGCAGGACCGGTCGTTACGGGGGGAAGAACGGGTTGCTCGGTTCCACCTCCAACTGCCTAGGCTAGCGGTGCGGTTTGATCGTGCACAGCGTCGGCGTCGATACGGATATTGCTCGTAACCTCTAGGTCAGCTGCCCCCACGTGAGCATCAATATCCCTCACCAGATCCCTCATACTCGGGGTCTCCTCCTCATCGGTAGTAACGGCTTGACTCTGAATGAGGGGGGAGGAGGGGCCAGGTAGGGGATACGCTCAGAATCCCACAGCGGAGACTCCTCGGCCACTCCCATAGCCTGAAGAGCAGCAAGCCATCCCTCCCCAAACCCATGGCGCCGAGCTTGGTGAATGACCGATTCCGCGGAGTTTTCTGCGTTTGTGAAGCCCGCATTGTACCATTTGTCCTCACAAGCATCGAGGGAATTTTTCAATTCAGTAATTTGATCGGCCTGGGCTAGATTCAAGCTCTCCACCGTCGCTAACTTGAACTCTGTCTCAACTAACTTTGTTTCCTTGGTGGACAATTTGCTCTCCGTGGTTCGTCGAGCTTTCTCAGCATCCACCGCTTTCCTCTCCATTGCTACAACAGCTTCCTCTCTCTCCTTGGCAGTAGCCTCGGCCACAGCCTTCAAAGCCTTCTCCCGCTCAACAACTTCTGCTGCGTCCTTCAACCTCTCGTCCATAATGCTGGTCAGCTGCGCAGCCTAAAAATAGAACAGTAACAAAATGATGAGACAGGGAACGAAACTACCTACCACAAACGTGTGCTATGAAAAGGAATGGGGATTACAGCAATTGTGTGCCATTGTAACCATCTAGCCAGCGTCTCATCGTCGCCACCCGAGTAATACTGAACATCTTCGGGCAGTAGGAGGCCCCGAACCAAGCTTTGGGCCACCCACCCACCTTCGCCTTTATCCCACATCCGGAGACTGGCGGTCGCCGGTAAAGGCTCATTCCCTAAAAGAAAAGAGTGCTGCCAGCCAACCTCAGGTCGAGAGGAAGATGCCACATTGGCACCGACCTACCACAAACGTGTGCTATGAAAAGGAATGGGGATTACAGCAATTGTGTGCCATTGTAACCATCTAGCCAGCGTCTCATCGTCGCCACCCGAGTAATACTGAACATCTTCGGGCAGAAGGAGGCCCCGAACCAAGCTTTGGGCCACTCGCCCACCTTCGCCTTTATCCCACATCCGGAGACTGGCGGTCGCCGGTAAAGGCTCATTCCCTAAAAGAAAAGAGTGCTGCCAGCCAACCTCGGGTCGAGAGGAAGATGCCACATTGGCACCGACCTGAGCAGCAGGTGGAGCAACAACCACTGCCTCCTGGATATTAGGTCCGACCCTTACGCGGGGCGGAGTCTTCAACAGGGTGTCACCCGGGACAGGAGCGTTCTTCTCGGCAACACGTTTCCTTTTTCTGACCTCACCAACAAGAAGAGTCTGACTCATTCTTAGGGGGGATTAAGATTGGGCCACGGGGCCGACCCTGGGTATAAACCTATCAATGGTCATCTCCCTCTTCTTCACCATTTTTGCCACGTGGTCGGATTTGGCACCTAAAGTCCCTACTTGTTCGGTAGTCCCTTGCTCGTCTGTTCGGGCAGCGGGTTCTGGCTATTCGATAGCCTCGTGTCTTCTTCGATTTTGGGACACACGCTCAGTAGATTCGTCCCTTACAGGCGCGATGTCATCTGCGGTGGTATAACGAGTGCCGAGGTCATGAGCTTCGCCAATAGTAAATGATGGAGGAAGGAATTTTTTATGCCGGACGTCTATGTATGACAGGAGTGGGCTGTAGACTAAAAGCGCCTGGCTGAAATTCTGCCAAGTGGTGTACGCCGAGTTAACGCCGAGGATCAGAGGAGATGCCCGAAGTTGCCCATCGTCGTGCACGAAAATCTCTGACCTCAAAACAAAGTTCAAATCCTGCGCGCGTATGACTTAGTAGTCCGACAGGAACCTTTTTAACTCTGCAGTAGATGCGAAAATAGACATATCAGTTAAATGCTCAAATAATGAAAAGAGGCATGGTCATGCTAGTCAAAGATTCTCGGTAACGACCAACATTATGCGGCAAAAGCGGGCATAGTTGCTCACCGGCTAGCCAGTTGCCACGTACCCGAACAAACTCGTTAGCTGAGTTTTTGTTGGAGTCAGGCAAGCAAGAGATAAGCCGGACTCGCATATCTCTAGTTTTCAAGTAATAGCCGCACAATTTATACATAAAATTGATGTCGTGATGGTTTAGTTGCAACCCGAACATCTAATTCAACCGGCTGACACAACTAACGACTCTATAAAA
>NC_134020.1:8641824-8671824 GCF_040712315.1 Castanea sativa
ATATCATTAGGAAAAACATTCGGAAATTCCCTCAATGGGAATGTCTCCTATCTCCAATTCTTTGCTTTGTAAATCCACTACACTAGCAAGGAATCCTTGGCATCCCTTTCTAAGCAAGCAATTTTCTTGTATTCATGATATCACATGAGGCATAAAAGGCAAACATGAAGCCTTGAATAGGAATTTTGATTCACTTAGAGGCCTAAACACCACCTCTTTCTCAAAATAATGCACACTAGCATGGTAAGAAGCCAACCAATCTATGCCCAAATTCATGAATATCTAATAACACCAAATTAGCCAATAACTCTCTATCCTCAATACAAATAATACAAGACTTAATCACAAGATTAGCCATTAAAGTATCACCGACAAGGGTAGAAACCAACAACTCAAAATCAAGTAGTTCAGGGCTCTCAATAACTTTTCCGTCTTTAGCAACCAATTCTCTGCTACCATTGGGTCAAGCTCCCCATTAAAAGTTTGAGGGTTTTGCTTATGGAACTCCCAAAAGAACAACCCTCCTACCTATGCTCACCACCTTGGACTGATCTATCAATCCTAGCATGGATCTGGTCTGCCACCTCATCAATTTCACCACCATTAGGAGTGACAAATCTCTCACGCGCTTGGCATTGCCTAAGGCCATGCTCTAGAGCTGCAACCTCATCTACATGCCTTACGCCTTACTTTATGTGCTTTCTTTTTATTAGGAGGTATAGTGTACAAATGTACTTATGTCTATACCCAAGAAACAAAGTAGGTAAATCGCAAGGCAGCATAAAAGGCTAGAATAGACAAGTTAGGTAAGAATGAAGGAATAGTGCGTGGAAGCTGAAACAAATGAACAGAATAAAGGATTCATCAAACCTCTAATGCTCTGACTTAGATCAAAATCAATTCCTATTTTCAAAAGTCTACAGAATCATAACTTATAACTTATGCTCTGATACCATTACTGACACGCCCCAAATCCAAAAGGGTCTAAAGCATGAGAAATACATCCCAAGGGTGCCTGCAGATTTTTCCTTTTTGGCAAATTAAACTATAGGAGATCTTTATTTTCCTTTTTTTTCCACAGGATAAAAATATATAACCATACTAAAATCTCCACATTATAAGTCAGAGCTCTATAACACATTTACGAACAATAACTAAAAATCATGTGCCTCCACATAATACATGAATATATTACAAAACTCTTATTAAATTACATAAAGTCACAATCTATTAAGAATAAGGACCTTAACATCGAGTCTAGGCCTATCACGCCAAAGGCTAACAAACCTCAAGCGACCCACCTCCAATAGAATTAATTAAGGTCTCATTGAACATAACAAGATCGGGTCACCAGCCATTTACAGCAAAAGTCTCCAAATTTAACATAGCACTCTAATCATCACCAAAGAAGTAAGCTCCATACCTATGATGTAGCTAATAAATCTAAAAACTGTTAAAGGGAGGGATGAGCTAACGCCAGTAAGTAGCATAATTAATGGGGGTGGGAGAAATGCAAGTTTCATCTTTAATAATAATAATATGACAAGAATGATTAAATAATGAAACACAAAGTTTCTCAAAGTAAATACCTTGAAATTATATACTATAATCTATGAGCACCAACTATATAATTTCCAAAACCATAATATCTAACATAAGGTAAATTATCACAAATATACCACACTACCACATAGACCGGTCAGGGGATCCATCCATTCACAACTGGCATGATATTGTCCTCTCTGGTATGCAGACTCTTGGCTCCATGGACAACAGCCTCACCCATACCCTCAAGGTTTTCTCTCCCCCCATGGGCAGCAGAGAGAGTGCGTCAAATAGGACCTTTCTTGTATATGGTCTCTTGGCCCTATGGGCAGCAGCCTCATCCACACATAATCAAGGAACCTCTTCCCCCCATGGGCAGTAGGGAAGAACGCGTCATCCAAAGTGAAAGGGCACTGACCTGGATTTGATTCCATAGTCACAAAGGCTACGTAAACCAAATTGGGTGATCACCGGGAAATCACACATGTCATGATGTTAAAACCACATAAACTCACAGGTTACATTACTTTGAAACACATAGTTCATATCCACGTAGTTTTAGAAAAACCTTAAATAATCTAAATTCTACAAGGTTTGTAAGGTTTTCAACTTTATTCTTGTCAAGAGATTTTCTAACAATTTCCCAAATAATAGAAGACAACATAAGCATCTTTAAATTTTTCAATATACCATAAAATCAATGATTTTCTTATCAAAGATTAAATAAAAGATGCTCATTTTTCCATATCAACAATTCATGCATTTCCCCAAATGCAATACCAAATATGATGCATTTTCATATATAATCATATACATATTAAGGTTACGACACAATAGTTTTTAGAACAATATAGTTTCCATAGGTAGTTTCCAAAAGCGTGTCTAACCCAAAAATAATATTTATGCAACATGATTATTTTTCAAAAATCCCATTAAAAGCTACTTACCTTGCAACCGCAAAAGCCTAATTCTCCAAGCTCCAAGGAGGTTAGCTAAAACCTAAACAATATCAAGTAAACCTATCACAATAAGCATAAAGCTTGAAATTGCATCTAACTACAATTTAGGAATTGCCAAATAAGCACTTAATTAGGCAATTCTAGTATCTAACCTCATCAATAATAATATATTCCACTTCCAAAGTTTCTCAACAAATTGATTCACAAGGCATAAACTCCAATTTATAAAGTTAACCCATTCAATATCATCTCCAACATTATGACTAGCTTCCATAAGATTTACACAACATCATCAAGAGACCCATGTAAGCAAAATAAAAATACCCTCCAAGACAAGAAATTTAAAACTTCAAATAAACCCAATGGCAATGGAAAAATTAGATTTACCAACCATCACATGTTATAACTCAAAACCCCTAAATTTTCCACCATACATAAACCTTATGTAGTCATCATTAACACAAACCATAAACCCACTCATCAAATAATTCTACCAATACAAAACCCATACATATAAACACATAAATATCACTTTCAATGCTTATAAATTACATGGGTATCATTATTAAAGCTTAGATAAAAATATAACCTCAAGCAAAATATAAAACTCACCAAAAGGATTAGAAATTTTACCTCAAATAAAAGATGTGAAGGTGCTTAGAGGTTCCTAAGGATTTTCAGGTGACATTGCCGGAAAAATGATGGTGGAGATGGTGGCATGGAGGTACCGGTGGGAGAGTGTGAGGGAGTGTGAGATGAGTGTTTGTATTTGTGAGAAGATGAAAAAGAAAACAAGAGTAGAGGAGCCTTGTTGACCGGCCAAAGGAGAGAAAAGGGATTGTGTGAAATGAGTGGTGGAGAATGGTGGGTAGGTGGGAGCACGTGGGACACTTAAAAATTTTGACTTCGTCTTTTTTTCTTTTTTTCTATTGGGGCTGATTGGGACGTTACAACTTATCTATCGAGCAGCTGTCGAGCCTCGGGCTAAAGTTGCCTTTTAAACCTCGAGAGATTCTATTTGTCGAGCTTTAAAATCTAGCACTTCTTCACTTGTTTCTTTAACATATTTGCATGGCTTTAACACTTGAACTTGAACTCTTATTCCTTGAAGTATTAAACACATCCTAGATCTACCCAATTACAGGAAAAGTGTGTTTTGTCAAAGGATTAACCAATTCTAAATGATATATGTTCCTAACATGAATCACATATGTCCTAACAACTTGTTTCTCACAGATGGCACCAACTGATGATACACAAAATCGTTAGTGAGTTGATTGTCCTTAATCGCACCAATGAATACTTGAAGAATAAGAAACAAGAACCAAGTAGAAGGCACCGGTGTAGTACCGGTCAAAGACCCTCCAAAGGTCAAGTTAGTGAATGAGAAATCTCTAAGAACTCTTTAGTGGGAGAGCTAGGGATTTTCTATGTACCTGAGAAAAGAGGAAAACTGTCACTTATATAATGGTGGGGAAGAGCTCCAGATCCTGAGAATAAGGGGATTTTCCTTATGAGGGGAAGGTGGAGTTAATGCTATTGAGATCTTAGGGATACTCTCTATTCTGGGAGGCAAAAATTGTGTGATTGGGCCTTGGTGCGTGATACGCAAGATGTTTCCATATATGAGTTTGCGTATAGGCCATGTAGGATTCGTCGGCGTGCTATTCCATCGGTTAAAGGTCTTCTGTTAGTTTTTCAAGGGGACGTGCCCATCAGCTTTGTTGCTAATTCATCCGCAGGGTCGTTGGTTTTCAAGGGAAACTGTCGATTCTTGCTCTGACGGTTCTATAGGAACCGTTAGCTTTTTCCTGATGGGCTTTGTTTATTCTATGGGTCCCAATATTCTTACCAAAAATACCCTCATCAATTTGGCTTTTAGCTCTTATTACACCTCACTCATCCATATGAGCTAATATACTAATAGCATATCTCCCGTCTCAATCCTTATCAAAACTAGAGGCCAAGATCAGAGGCATTACTTATAGTATTGTACTTGATGTAATAGCTATCAAGGGTTGTGATTAAAAGCAATTTTTGCCATTGAATTAAAAAAAAAAAAGTAAAAATAAAACTCAAAGTTGAAAGTAAAAATAAAAAAAAGTTTACATGTGGAGAGGCCCCCTGGATACTACCACAAAAACCAGTAGTGGAACCATACACTAATACTGAGAAATGTACCCTGGATATGCAATAGCTAATCTGCCCTCTCTATTTCTCCCTAGATCCTATCATTTCATTTCCAGCAAATAAAAAAGTCTCTCACTCTCTCAATTTACATGGTCAGTTGAAAATTATTTAGGGCTCGTTTGGTTTAGGACTCACTCAGTTTTCATAACTCAAACTCAAAACCCATAACTCATAACCCAAACTCCCCTATTACTCAAAAAATCCAACACTTTTGTTTGGTCACAAAACTCAGTCATGTATCTTAGTTTTTAACTCCACTTTTTGCCAAAATGATGGACCCAGCCACTTACACTACACAGAAGAATACGGTTGCTACCCGCGTCCCTTTTCTTTTCTTCTCTTTAAACCCAGCTACACCGAAACTCAGCTCCACTACCACCAATAGCAAACCCTTCATCCACCACCATCAACCAAGCTCCACCACCACCAACGGCAAACCCAGAAATCCACAACCACAACCACCGCCACCAATAGCCCTCAACACAACCACAACCTCCACCAAAAAATCCGAATAAATAAAAAATCCAAACCTACCAACAGCCCTCAACCAAAACCAAAACCTTCACCAAAAAATCCAAGTGAACAAGCTCCACCACAGCCCAAGCCTCAAACCACCACAACCACAACAAAAAACCCAAACCCAAATCCTTAGATCGAAGACCCAAACTCAGCCATCTCTGCCTGGGCTCATGATTCGGCGATCTTGAGATCTTGGTAAGCTTCCGATCTCTGGGTAAGCTTCTGACCCCTATCGCTGGCGAAGATTCCGATCTCTGGTCTTGCTCTCTCTTTGATGCCACAAAAAAGAGGAGAGCTCTTGGTTAGTGAGAAGAGAGAGCTCTGGGTAAAAGAAAAAAAATGAAGAAGGAGAACAGATAAAGAGAAGAAGGGGTTGCTTGATGGGACAAGTCATACGGGTGGGTTCCATTCTTTGCTTAATTTTACAAAAATGCCACTGAAACTCAATTCTCAATAACTGAAAACACCTATTTATTGTTTCTTATTTCCATCACTCTAACTCAAAATTTGTGAGTTTTGAGTGATGGAAACACAATGTGAAAATCAAGCCAAACAAAAAAATTTATTTGGGTCCCATGTGTTTTGATAACTTAGTTATGAGTTTTGATAACTTAGGCCCTTAGGGCCTGTTTGGTCTCTAAGTTCAAACTCACATTTTTATAGTTTTAAACAACATTACACACATTTTCACACTTTTTTACCCACACATATTTCAAAAAATTACAAAAATCCCATCTCAAATTACAAAAATCTTATCTCAAACTACTTTACCAAATATCTCTTTAGTATCTTCAGATATACTGCTTTAAAAAAATCAGGATGCCTTATTTATCTACAAAGTTATTCTAGTTATTTGTTAGAAATAAAAAAAATAAAATAAAATGATGAGTCACAAAACTACAGGCAGTCAATTTTGCTTTCCTTTTTATTTATTTTCTTAGCCTTTGTTCGTGGTTAAGAGATCAGATACCATAAGACAGGAAGGCCACAAAACAAAAGCCATCGCATGGAGAGTTGTTGTAGTCTCCTGGGAGCTCTGAACAGCTCAAGTACTGCTCTCAATCTCAAACCCTCCAAACTCTCAAACTACTGTCATCAACTACCATTGTCTCCACTACTTCCACCACATAAACCCACTCTCAACTTCGCTTTCTTCACCAATGTTACTACTACAACTAGTTCTCGCTTTCCTCCTTTTGGTAAGTGAATTCCAAGTCCTTTTTTGGTGTGTTTGTGTTGTTGGCTATGTTTTTTTCTCAACTTTTCTGTAAGTGCTTTGTGGGTTTTGTACAATTCTTCTTAAACCATTCTGGGGTTGTCCTATTTTGTACTGTTCATTGTGAGAGGAATAAATAGTCTCTCTCAGATAAAGCTTCATGGGGTTCATGTTATTCTTGCTTTTATTTATTTATTTATTATTATTATTTTTTTATCAATGGGACTCTTTCTCTCAATACTTTTTTTGTGTGGTAATTGATAAACTATCGAGCTTCTTTAATATAGTAAGTAAAATTTTAATTGTGAAGGTAGTGTGACGTTTATTTATAATATGCTCTTTCACAATTGTGTTATCATTTGAAAATCTAATGCTTTTGTCTCTAATACATAACAACGACAATGATAACCAAGTTTTAGTTCCAAAATTTTGGGTTCGGCTATTGATTCTCCATAGATTAGTCAGTGTTGGCCACATACAACCAAGCATTAATTCCAAAATTTTGGGGTTGGGTATGGATCCCAATTGATTAGTCAAGGTCGGCCACATGTATTTTCTAATCCATATAATTAATTTTTATTTGTTATGTACTTTGAGAATGAATTCTAGAATGGCTTTATTTCACTCAGTCAGTTGTTATTTGGATTTTGCCATAGTTTTATTTGCAACACCAGAGAGCCAGTTGAGTGTTGGGGTTGATGCTGATGCAAGAGAATGGGCAATGCAAGGTTAGTTGTGTTTATATGAATTTGGTTTTATATTCACTTTTCAGTTTTGAATTTGTCAGATGGTTTATTAGAATTTATAACTACACTGCCACTCTTCTGTTTGACAGTACATAAATTGGGTATTTATTTTTATTTAATGGACAGGAAATAATGTTTAGTTTAGATATAATTTTGCTTCCGCGTGTTTTAGACTTCTTAAAGTTGAACTGATGGTCCGTTTGGATTGAGGGAGAGTAGAGTAGATTTAGCACAAAATTAGCTTATTTTTAGCCAAGTCTAGTCTCCTCCCCTCCACTCCCCCTCCTTCCCCCCTTCATCCAAACAGGCCATAGGAGTAGTGAATTGTTAACACGTCTAGAAATGCTTGTCATGTTTTCTTTATTGAAGGATCATCTGATTTGTTAGCAGAAAAATTGTGAAAGATAAAAGTAATATTTTCTAAGATACATCTAGACTCTTGTGGCCTAAGTTTTCAAATGATTAGTTCCCTTTGACATTGCAGATCAAACAATTATCTGATGTCGATTGAACTCTAGAGTTATTGATTAATCCACCCTGAATACTCTTATATGCTTCAAACGTAGGTCAAAGATTTGAAATAATTTGTTTGGATTTGCCTCGTGTGATTCACTTACTACTTGGTGTTGACATGACCCTGTGGCAATTTTTTGTTACTTTAGTTAACAATTTCCTCTCTCTTTCAACTTCTTGTACCCATTCATCAGTAGATTTTGGTACTCAAATGTATGCTCACTTCTTGTCTTGGTTAATAATTTACACCATTCATCAAAAAAATAATTTACACCTTTTGTATTAGCATTATAAACAACTTTGAAAATCTAATAATTTTGGAGTGATTTGTGTCTAGAATGATTTAGAATAATTTTTTCATGACTTTGCAGACCTTTGGCACATGGAATTACCCTAAAAGCCAAGGCTTTGTGCTGCTTCTTTAAACTCCTTCTTAAGTTGAATTTTTGATGAGTTGGTAACACTGTTGTAACTGCTCTGGTGTTCCTAGCAGATTTTTATTCCCTGAGGAGGGATGTAGAGATTACCTCAGCACGTGTTGAAGATATTAGAGCCTCTTCTGGTCTGCAGCAATTACAAAAAGAACTTGCAGCTTTGGAGTTGAAAGCAGCTGATAGCTCTCTTTGGGATGATCGAGATAAAGCTCAAGAAACCCTTTCAGCCCTAACTGATGTCAAAGATAAGATAAAATTGCTTTCTGAGTTCAAAACCCAGGTACATCAGTTTTCTGTTACTGTCCAGGATTTCGTATTGCAGTTGCTTTCAAAACCCTAGATTGATCATGAAGCCTGGTATTTTGATGTATTATTTCATTATGTCACTCATCTACATAAGTTCATAGTATGCAGGAATCCATAATTGTTAGATTGACTTGTTAATATGCTCGTTATTTTTATCTTGCAACCTGTCAAAGGAAAGGAGAAGATTGAGATTGACACTTGATTAGCTGTTTGTATTCTTGATGGTTTTTTTTACTCATCTTTGGTGGGTGATGTGATATAGGGGGTGATATATCTTCACAGACTGTTATAATTAAGAGAAGGCGTTTTAGTTATGAACCTGGTCTGGACCAAGCTATGGATTTGTTTACAGCAAAGCCCTCTCAAAAATTTTCTTCCTGGGTGCCAAGTTGACTAGCCTGGTCAGACCACATAGTTAATGTAAAAATCATGTTCTGGTTGGATGAATGGGGTGCCATCTTAGTTGGAAATGTGGAAGTGTCCTCTGGTATTTGTTTTCAGGTTGAACTAGTTGTTGACCAAGTTGGCTAAAAAAAGGGCTACTCAACTTTGGAGAAGCACTTGACACATGGCCAAACTAACTACTCATGTTTCATGCTGTGCATGTGCTTTTGGATCTGATTGATGTAGTGAACTTCTAAGATCTATGTTATTTTTCATCAGACATTGTAGAGCATATTGACCAAGATAAATTGAATGCAGGTTGAAGAGGCAGAAACAATTGTTAAGCTAACTGAGGAGATGGACTCCACAGATACTGGACTTCTTGAAGAGGCTGCCAGTCTCATCAAAGAATTGAACAAGGCATTGGATCGATATGAGTTGACAGAACTTCTTTCTGGTCCTTATGACAGAGAAGGTGCTGTTATCTCTATCACAGCTGGTGCTGGAGGTACTGATGCTCAGGTAATATTTGTTCTACATAAAAAGGTAACCGAATTGTTTTCCTTCTTAGTTCAAATTTGAAATATGATGGAAGTGTTGGAATGACTGTACCAATGCCTAAAACTGCTTGAACCCTAGAATTCACTAGTGAAAAACCTTTTACCCACAAGGTAACATGAGAGAAACATAAATTGTCAGTAATTGCATAATTGGAGAAAAACTATCTTCTTGGAAGCCTGAGATTAAGGCAGAACTCAAGAATAAGTGATTGTGGTAGTTAATGAGGTTATTAGTGTTTTATTTGGTTTTTTTTTTTTTTCTAGATCAAGGGTATTTTCATAATTCTATAATTGTCAGTTGTATGTTATAATTGTGGGCCTTGGGTTTATTTTATTGATAGGATGAGTTTAATTTCATTCATCAGCTTTTATGTTCTTGTTCTTATTTATTTAAATTTGAAGTTTGTTGACGCCAAGGGGTTGGGTCAATGGTTCTCAAGGCCTCATGGTTTTGAAACTTCTAGCCAGCATCTTAGAGCCACCACCAAGGGAATCCTCCTTGTAATAACCTAGTGTATGTGGGATGGGGGACTACACATACCCAAGTCAAGAGTCAGGTACTTGAAGAGCTCTGGATATCCTTGTTTCTAAAAAGAAAAGAGTTTGTTTACTAGCCAAAGTAGGAGTTCTGGTTATATTTACAAAATTTAAGATTTAGAGTTTATATAAGTGTCATTGTACTCAAATAAGATAGATGCATTTGAATAATAAGAATTGATTATTTGGTTGTGAAAGGCTTGTGTGCCTTAGTGTGACCTTTCTCCTTTCTTTTCTTTCTTGTGGTACGTTAATGCGCACTATTTATGCTACTATTGATACAGCCATGCAAAATTAATTTGCTATTACTTTGCAAATTAGTCTATTCAAGAGTTAGTTTATGGGGTCCAAGTGTGAAGTCCAAATGAAGTATGATATGAACTCCACCAATAATTGTGATGAAACCCGATAACAATGATGGTTTGGAACCCCAAGATCGTTAGATAAGATTTGTTGAGCCTTGACCCGTCATCTAATCAGATGAAACACCAAGACTACGTTGGATTGAAAACGCCACACCAAGAATTCCTAAGAAACTCTCAAGAATCAAGGTGATAAGTTTGGTTGATTGAACGCCACAAGATTAACTTGATAAGTTCAAGAGTTCTTTTAAGAACCAAGAGGAACACAAGACCTCACAAGGAGAATAGTTTTTCTGAAAACCAAAATTGATCTTTAAAATTCGTACTACCCATCTACATACCTGGAACAACCCTCCAAGAATAGGCAAGTCATAATTACAGCTTTGAAAACAGCACAAAAATTAAGCAAAACAAGTTCCCACGTTTTTTTTGGATTCTTGGACCTTTAAAGGCAGTCAAACAAGGTAAATGACTAGATTAATTTGCCTCTCTCAAGTGCTTTGATGACATGGACTAAGCCTTGATTATTATTTGAGCCCACCTTGGTCTTTTCAGAATCAGCCCAATTCTCTTGGACTAGCCCATTTAGTGCTTCCTTGAAATGTTTAGCTCTAAGTCTTGTAATTGGGTCACTAGGAAGTGACAAAGGGTCATGTGCAAATTCAACTCCATTTCCACGTGTATGATCAGCATGACCAGCTCCTTGATTTGCATCATTCTCCCCCTCTTGAGAATGATTTGTCCTCAAATCATCACCTACATCAAAAGGAGACAAATCAGCAACATTAAAGCTTGCACTAACACCATACTCACCTGGTAAGTCAAGCTTGTAGGCATTATCATTGATGCGCTCCACTACTTGAAATGGTCCATCACCCCGTGGTAGGAGTATTGAACGCCGTTTTTCTAGAAAACGATCATTCCTGAAGTGCAACCAAACCCAATCTCCCGGTTCAAACACTACCTTCTTGCGTCCCTTGTTGGCTTGATGGACATATTATTGAGTCCTCCTTTCGATGTTCACCGTGCCTTTTCATGAATCATCTTTACAAATTCTGCTTTCTTTTTGCCATCTAAGTTCTCACGTTCACTCAAAGGTAGAGAAGTTAAATCCAAAGGTGACAATGGGTTAAAACCATAAACAATTTCAAATGGTGAAAACTTAGATGCAGAATGTATACTTCTATTGTAAGCAAATTCAACATGTGGCAAACAATCTTCCCATGTTTTCAAGTTCTTTTTAATGATAGCACGCAATAAAGAAGACAAAGTTCTATTTACTACTTCAGTTTGACCATCCGTTTGTGGATGACAAGTAGTAGAAAACAACAACTTGGTTCTCAACTTTCCCCACAAAGTCTTCCAAAAGTAACTCAAAAACTTTGCATCTCTATCAGAAACGATGGTCCTAGGCATACCATGTATCCTAACAATTTCTTTGAAGAATAAATCAGCTATATGTGATGCATCATCAGTTTTGTGACATGCAATGAAGTGTGCCATCTTGGAAAATCTATCTACCACCACAAAAACCGAATCTCTCCCCTCTTAGACCTAGGTAAACCTAAAACAAAATTCATAGAAATATCAGTCCAAGGTTCATTAGGTATTGGCAAAAGGGTGTACAAACCATGGGGTTTCAACTTAGACTTAGCCTGTTTACACGTGATACACTTCTCACAGATTCTTTCCACATCACGTTTCTTATGAGGCCAAAAAAAATGATCATGCAAAATTCCTAAAGTCTTAGCTACACTAAAATGACCCATCAAACCACCACCATGAGCTTCTCTCACAAGCAATTCACGCAAAGAACACCTAGGCACACAGTTTATTCTCCCAAAACAAAAATCCATCATGCCTATAAAACTTACCAAATGCCACTTTTTCACATGCATTGAACACATCACCAAAATCAGAATCTTGTGCATACGCATCCTTAATGTATTCAAAGCCAAGCATTTTTGTATCTAAAATGGAAAGTAAAGCATACCTTCGGGACAATGCATCAGCCACCACATTTTCCTTACCTTGCTTGTATTTGATCACATAAGGAAATGTTTCAATGAATTCCACCCACTTGGCATGGCGTTTGTTCAACCTTTGCTGTCCTTTCAAATGCTTCAAAGATTCATGGTCTGTGTGAATCACAAATTCCTTTGGCCATAGGTAGTGTTGCCAATTTTCCAAAGCCCTTACCAAGGCATACATCTCCTTATCATAAGTGGGGTAATTTAGGGCTGCCCCTCCCAACTTTTCACTGAAATAAGCAACTGGACGGCCTTCTTGCATCAAAACAGCTCCAATACCTATTCCTGAAGCATCACACTCAATTTCAAAAGTTTTAGCAAAGTTAGGTAAAACAAGCAAAGGTGCATTAGTTAACTTTTCTTTGATCTGATTAAATGCCTTTTCTTGTTCTTTCCCCCACTTAAAGGGCACATTTTTCTTAATGACTTTAGTAAGAGGGGCGGCTAAGCTACTAAAATCACGCACAAACCGTCTATAGAAACTAGCTAAGCCATGGAAACTCCTCACTTGGCTGATTGTTGTAGGCGTTGGCCACTCTTGGATTGCCTTCACCTTTTCCTCGTCCACCTTAATTCCTCTTTTACTAACAACAAAACCAAGAAACACAAGCTTATCCGTACAAAAGGTGCACTTTTTGAGGTTAGCAAACAATCTTTCTTCCCTTAGAATTTCCAAAACAGATTTCAAATTTATTACATGTTCTTCCAAATTTTTGCTATAAATTAGGATATCATCAAAATACACAACTACAAATCTACCAATAAATGCACGATTAACATGGTTCATCAAACGCATAAAAGTGCTTGGAGCATTAGTTAAGCCGAAAGGCATCACTAACCACTCATACAAACCATATTTAGTCTTAAAAGCAGTTTTTCATTCATCACCTTCCTTCATCCTAATCTGATGGTAACCACTCTTAAGATCAATTTTTGTAAAGACGCAAGAACCATGTAATTCATCCATCATATCATCTAATCTAGGAATGGGATGACGATATTTTACCGTTATGTTGTTGATGGCTCGGCAGTCAACACACATCCTCCATGTTCCATCCTTCTTAGGAACTAATAACACCGGGACCGCACAAGGACTCATGCTTTCACGCACGTATCCCTTCTCCAATAATTCACCTACTTGTCTCGAAGTTCCTTGGTCTCCTCGGGATTACTCCTATAAGCAGTGTCGGTTTGGAATTGATGCACCAGGTATGAAATCAATTTGATGTTCAATCCCTCGAATTGGAGGTAAACCATGAGGTACCTCTTCGGGAAGGACATCTTCAAACTCCTACAAAAGAGAAACAACATTGCTTGGCAAAGTTCCGACAAAATCATTAGTACATAAAAGAGCCTCCTTGTACAGGAGTACAACAAGGGGCTGGTGTGAAAATAATGCTCTCTTGATCTCACTTTTTTTTGCAATGTAATTGAATTTTTCCTCTCCTGCTCTCATTATGGCCGAAATCATCTCTCTTTCTTTTTCACTCTGATAAATGTTTTTTTTTTTTTTTTTTTTTAAACTCTTTTTTTTCAATTTCGGCCTTCCTTTCTTTTTCCTTTTTCTTTTCATTTGATCTTCGTAACTTTAATTGGTCCTCCCTGACCTGTTTTGGAGTTAATGGCACAAGAGTAATGGGTTGCCCTTTAAGAGTGAAAGAATACTTATTTGTGAATCCATCATGCTTAACCCTCCGATCATACTGCCATGGTCTTCTCAACAATAAATGGCATGCATGCATGGGAACCACATCACATAGCACCTCATCCTCATATTTGCCAATGGATAATGCCACCAACACTTGTCTTGTCACCTTGATTTCGCCACATTCATTCAGCCACTGAAGCCGGTAAGGTTGAGGATGTTTCAAGGTAGTTAAGGCCAATTTTTCCACCAAATAAGTGTTGGCTACGTTTGTGCAGCTTCCTCCATCGATAATGACACTGCAAACTTTGTTATTTACAAAGCACCGAGTATGAAACAAGTTCTCCCTTTGGTTACTTTCTTCCTCCTTAACTCGCACATTGAGGACTCGCCTTGTTACTAATAAATCTCCAAACACATCATTTTGCTCATCATCGGCATCCTCCAAAGATGGCATGTCAACATTTTCTACTTCTTCCTCATTCTTCGACTCAAGCTCGCCTTAAGCATTTATCACCATCACCCTTTTGTTTACACACTGGCTGGCTATGTATCCCCGCCCCTGACATTTAAAACACTTAATATCACGGGTTTTAGAACTCGAAGCCTCGTGTTACCTACAAGTAGTGGCGGTCTTTGAGTTGGCACTCTTAGATGGTTCAAATTTTGGCTTATTTTGCACTGCCGTCCCTTTTTGGAGCTGTCTTCCACTGACTGGTCATAGGTTGTCCCCTCCTAGCCAATCCCTTCCGTTTGAATTGCTCCTCCACCTTTATGGCTTGATGCACCATATCCGTTAATTCAACATAGTGTTGCATCTCAACTATATCCGCAATCTCACGATTTAAACCATGCAAGAACCTAGCCATTGTGGCTTCCCTGCCTCTTCTACATTAGTCCGGATCATAGCTACCTCCATCTCCTTGTAATACTCATCCACACTCTTGGAACCTTGAGTTAACCTTTGCAACTTTTGATACAGTCCCCTATAATAGTGATTGGGTACAAAACGCTTCCTCATAAGCATTTTCATCTCCTCCCAAGTGTCTACGGGTGGCTCTCTATTCCTCCTCCTATTAATCAATAATTGATCCCACCACACAATGGCATAATCAAGAATTCAATTGCAGCCAACTTAACCTTCTTTATCTCCGAATAGTTGTGACAATCAAACACCATCTCCATTTTAGTTTCCTACTCCAAATAAACTTCGTGATCATTTTTGCCTTGAAAAGATGGGATTTTAATCTTTATGTTTCCTAAATCATTATCCCTCCTAGGCCTACCCATCCTAGCTTCTCTATTCCCATACCCACGCTCAAACCTCGCCTCGCTCCCATATGGCTCATCAACCTCCTACGACTCCGCCTCTTCCTCAACATTCCGCCATGGAACACGCCCACCTTGCCGCTTGTTGTGGATGTCATGTTGCCGGCCTCTAGGAGTTCCCGCTTCTACCCTATCCAATCTCTCATGAATAGGTTCAATTTCAGCCCTCAACATACGCCTCATCTCCCCTAGCAAAGTTGCTTGCATTTGGAGGTTCTCGATGTTGTCGAAGTTCTTCGCCTGTGTCTTCTTCTTGATTGTTGGCCATGTTTAAAATCTACAAAACAAGGTTAGAATCCTCACAGCCCTCCCTCACGTGTTTCACTCAAGAATTGATATGCTCGCACTCGTGTTTTCACTCTAAACGGCTTTTACCCTCTTATGGTCTCACACACTCTTGCCTTTTTCCACTCTTTTGTGTCTTCTTTAGTTCTTAATCGAACTTCAAGAAACTAATTCAAAATAATCCAGCAGTAATTTAGAATGATAAACAACCAAAACTCATCAAAAAGGTCAAGAACTTGAATAAGGTAAGGAACAAGATTGAGAAATTTTCTTTTCTTTTCTTTTTTTCGTTTTTTTTTTTTTTTTTTTTTTTTGGTTTTTTTTTTTTTTTTTTTTTTTGGTGCAAGAAACAGGAAATAGAATGAAAATAAAAAGATAGGCAAACTTATCTTAGAACCAAAGCTCTGATACCAAATGATATGAACTCCACCAACAATTGTGATGAAACCCGATAACAATGATGGTTTGGAACCCCAAGATCGTTAGATAAGATTTGTTGAGCCTTGACCCGTCATCTAATCAGATGAAACACCAAGACTACGTTGGATTGAAAACGCCACACCAAGAATTCCTAAGAAACTCTCAAGAATCAAGGTGATAAGTTTGGTTGATTGAACGCCACAAGATTAACTTGATAAGTTCAAGAGTTCTTTTAAGAACCAAGAGGAACACAAGACCTCACAAGGAGAATAGTTTTTCTGAAAACCAAAATTGATCTTTAAAATTCGTACTAACCATCTACAGACATTGAACAACCCTCCAAGAATAGTCAAGTCATAATTACACCTTTGAAAACAAAGACAAAAATTAAGCAAAACAAGTTCCCACGTTTTTTTTGGATTCTTGGACCTTTAAAGGCAGTCAAACAAGGTAAATGACTAGATTAATTTGCCTCTCTCAAGTGCTTTGATGACATGGACTAAGCCTTGATTATTATTTGAGCCCACCTTGGTCTTTTCTAATCAGCCCAATTCTCTTGGACTAGCCCATTTAGTGCTTTCTTGAAATGTTTAGCTCTAAGTCTTGTAATTGGGCCACTAGGAAGTGACAAAGGGTCATGTGCAAATTCAACTCCATTTCCACGTGTATGATCAGCATGACCAGCTCCTTGATTTTCATCAAAGTAAGAGTTATGTGGTTTTAAAGGTCTAAGTATGAGTCTTTAAGGGCTAAAACAATTTTTTATTTGAGTTTCTATTTTGTGATTCCCACGATTAATGGGTATTTTGGTACTTTAATTGAGTCTTGAATTTTCTAGGAGATCTTAAGTATCTTAGGTTTTATTTTCTTTAGGTTTTAGTTAGTCTTTTATTAGGTTTTCAGTTTACTAGTCAAACTAGGAATCTTAATGCTACTAATTCAAGAAAGAGCATATATATATATATATATATATATATATATATATATTTGTGTTCAACGCATTCAAATAGAAGGAGTTTATTAATAAAATTATTAAGTGCACTATTCATAGCTTGTAGACAAATTTGATGTTTGTTTCTTCTTACCTCTTTTGCAACCCTAAATCAGATCTTTTGTTTTCCTACTAAAACCATAGCCATTGTTGAATCCTAATCTGTCTTTCTAAAGTGCTAAGCTGTAATTTACAAATTCTCCTAACCCTAAGTCTACAACAAGCACACAGAAAATAGATATCCTAAATGTGTCTTACTTCATAAATATTATTAATCAACAAGATGAATGTGAGTGACTCTTTATTGTTGGTACTTATAGTCCTTAAGCTTGCTAAAGTTCTAAACATAGAATCAAACTTCACATGAAATCAAATCACTAGAATTGCTACATTCCTAGAAAAAATGAGTCAATGTTCTTCCTAGGGAATCAAGTAGGAATCTTTTGTGATTTGTGGTTGGCCTGTTTACCCTTCTGGTGTTCAAGTTTTGCAAGTAGTCAGTCTACTTATCAAAAAAAGGTTTTGCAAGTAGTCTAGGGCCACATGTCCTGCATCACATTTTCTTCTGATAAGTAAAAATACGTTTATTCAAGAGAGGAAGTAAGTCAAACACTCAAGTTGTGGATTGGCCTACTCCTAAACAATTACACCCTCAAATTTAGGTCTAGAAAATCTAAATAAGATGGTTGGATACTGCCCAAAAAGGTCATCTACACAGTGATCTCAAAATCATTTGACCTACTCTAAAAACCATCAAAGGTCCTTTATGAAAAACAAATAAATGCCATCAAAGGTCCTTCTGTTCCTCTCTCCCTCCAAATGGTCCACAATACATACAAAGAAGTAGCCTTCCAATTTTTCAAGTGCCAAGGATGATGGAAGGTTCATTGCCAACACTCCAGTAACATAAGCACAGTTTTTGGCCTGACCCAGGAGACGCCAAAGAGCACAGAAAGGACCACAAGTCCATGGCCAAAGGGCAGTACACTAGAAGATGGTTAACAAACTCTCAATTCTTTCACACATACAGAACCAATCAACATTCAAAATGAGTGTTTACAAAGATTATTCACTATCAAATAATTTTACCCAGTGCTGCCGGCCAAACAAATAAAGCTACCTTATGAGGAACCTTTACACACCAAATGCTCTTCCAAGGAGAAATTGAACTTATTTAGATCCTCTAAGATGCTCATAAAAAGAGTGTACCTTGAACCTTTGACTCTCTCCAAGAAAGTTGGTCATCACCATATCCTTGAGGTAGGTGAGAATACAACATGTCAGAGAGACTATCTATTGCTTCCAACTCCCTATCTTGAAAGGGCCTACGAAAATGAGAATCCAAGTGCGCCTACCTCTCAAGCAAGAGGCAACAGATGCATTCTTTTTACTGACACTACACAATTCTGAGAACATACCGTGACGCTAGAGTCATTGCACCAAAGATCGTGCCAGAATCTTTCCTAAGCCCATCCCCAATGGTAAACTTAAGAAAGCCACCAAAAAAAAAAAAAAAAAATCCTACCTGGCTCTGATGCTCCTCCATAAGCATATCCCATGTATATGAAAATTAGATGAGAGGCAAAATGCATTTTTTGCAGTAGGATTTTTTCTTTTGTCACTAGTGAATTGGGTGCCCTCCCTAGGATATTTGAAGATTTCAGACCTCACCATCTGAAATTAAAAAAAAAAAAATCAGCTGAGATTGTCTTGCCCCTGTTTATTTCCCACCCAATAAGAGTATTGCTTGGAGCTAGTAAAAAATTGAGAATCCTGCCTATTATACAAAGTGAATTAGGGGGCTGATCATTACGTTACCATTCTGACCATCCGATTATGGGCATAAAATAGGCTTGCCTACTTTCGATAATATTATAAACTAGTTTTTGCCATCCAATCTATGGAATACTTTGACTGTACTATCCATCTAGACTGGACTATCCACTTGATGCTATAATATTTGCCTTAGAAATGTAGAATGAGATCATTGGGGGTCTGTAAACTAGGGACTCTTCTACTGAGCATATGGTTATTGTGATGTATGCAATGGGCATTTAGTGCTGGCAGGAGTGATTTCAGACCGGTCCAGCTATTATGAACTATAACCATCTAGCACTTTGCTGGTTAAATGTAATGTTAAATAGGCAGATGGTCAAATGACTTACTTTTTTTTTTTTTTTTGTAAGTTTCACCAACCCTCTTTGTATATAAATGTAATGTTAAATAGGCAGATTGTCAAATGACTGACTTTTTTTTTGTAGATTTCACCAACCCTCTTTGTATTGGAACATAAAATTACTTCCATTATATATTATAATTTTTTTCCTAGAGTTTTAATGACATCTAAATCCTGAATTGCTAGGAAATGCAAAATCTAACCCATGGTCTGTGAGATGCGAATAACAGAAAGAAAAAAAAAAAAAAAAAAATTCAAAAACAAGAATGCTGGAATTATGTGTCTTACCCATACACGGAGTTGTTGCAGTTTTTTTATTATGATGACTTGAGAGTTTCAGGGATCATAGGTAATATATATTCAAACTTATTCGGGCATTACTAGGACTGCATACATGTTTTGAATTAATGTAGTGTGCCTAGGGCTTCTAATGTGCTCAAATATTGAAAATAATCCCAATAATTGTATGAATGCTAATTTGGCATGATCGGGCACAACGTTTCATATGCTATGGATATACTTTTCCATGTCTCAATCTCTCTTTAATCTTTTTTCTATTTACACTATACAGGAAGAAAATATTCCTTCTGTTGGTTATTATTTGATTAGTGATTTCCTTGTTTATACAACCAGAATTTTTGGCTGAATTGAATTCCCATTTAGAATGCCCAGACCATTGGACCTACTGGTTCTCTAATGTGACAACAATATAAAAAATTTCCACCTGTAATATTTTATAGGAACTTTTCAGTCAGTGGTAGCTCATCTAATTGTTTGTTAGGACTTATAGTATAATGGTTGGCACTTTGCATGCAATTAGTGGTTACCTAGTTATGCGTGAACGTTGATGACTTGATGATGAACTTAAGTTTTCCTTACCCCATTTGTGTAAATTTTTTTTGATAATTTCCAGTGCAGGATTGGGCTGACATGCTTCTTAGGATGTATGTGAGGTGGGGAGAGAAACAGAAATACAAAACAAGAGTGGTTGAGAAATCCTCTGGAGAGGAAGCTGGGATTAAGTCAGCTACAATTGAAGTTGAAGGTTGTTATGCTTATGGTTATTTGTCTGGAGAGAAAGGAACACACCGGATTGTGCGACAATCTCCTTTTAATGCCAAAGGTCTTCGCCAGGTAACTTTAAACTCTTTTGGATAAATATAAGTATGGGTAAAATCTGATTTTATATGCAAAAAAAATTAAGAAAGAATGCTCCAGATGTGATGTTAGACAGGGCAATTTTTTTTTATCAAAAAAAAAGAAAAAAAGAAGGGGCCAATTTTGGCCACCATCGCAATTGTCATTGGAATGAAACCTGGTCCATTCATGGCCTGATTTTCGGGGTAGCTAACAAAAATGATTTTCTGGTCATCAGAAAAGATAATTGATTTTCAATCTGAAACAATCCTTGCTCTTTCAATTGAAGAGGGTTAAAAAAATATAACATCGAACAAGACACTTACTACATATCCATACCTTTATTTGCTTGGTGGATGTTTTCTAGTCAGATCTTTGAAATGAATTAATGGGTTAGTCCTGCTTTATGACCAAAATAAAAAATTCAAATAATTAAAAAAGAGGAAATTGCCAAGAAAGTTCACGTGCAACCCATTGTAATATGTTGGAGACCCATTTATCTCCAACACGTTCCAAAAAATAAAAAAGTAACATTTAGGAGATCCTTTTTATATAAGCACTACTAAAGTGATTGCACAAACGGTAAAAACTTGGTAAAGCAAATTTTCCTTAAGTGCTGTAAGTTAAGGTTACCAGTCCTAAATGTTCTGGTGTTTATAGTGTTCAGGGTCTTAGGATTTGTGGATGCAATGCCGATATTGAACACTTGGGTTGTCCATCAGGTTTAAACTAGTCTTATTCATAGTTGTGCAATGTATTTACCAAGCAACCTAATCTAACCTTGATCTTCGAGTTCTGAATGAAAGATATCTATCTCTCTCTGGAAATTATCAGATGTTTTCCACTGTATTTTTTATTTTGAAATTATCTGCAGACAAGCTTCTCTGGTGTTGAAGTCATGCCTCTTCTTCCTGAAGAGTCGATGAATGTTGAAATACCTGAGGAGGACCTGGAAATCAGTTTTTCTAGGGCAGGTGGAAAAGGAGGTCAGAATGTAAATAAGGTTGAAACAGCTGTGCGGATTACTCACATCCCCACTGGCGTTACTCTTCGCTGCACAGGTCTTCTTTACCACTTGAGTATAAAATTTATTTATTTTTGTGTTGTATGGTATTCTCTTCTTTACCACTTGTGTCAGTCTTAGTATGCTTGTCCATGCTTCTTAGGGGGGAGGCGAAGAAGAGAATACCACTTTGATTAGTCTAGTGAAGGCTGTGCTTAGACTAAAAAATTGGTTGAAACTTAAAAAAGAGGTTTTGAGATGCCTTGTTCAAGTAGATAATTCCGTTGGCTTTACTGTGGAGATAACAACTTGTTATAATTATCACCATCCGTGCCACCAGGCACTATTTTCTGCGATGTGATGCGTCTGCTAGAGCATGTATTTCTGTAAAATGCACCACTCACATAGTGTGCAACCATCAATGGCAAGAATGAGGCAAATTTTTGAATTAACATAATTGATTTTTTAAACAACTCTAGAATTTGTATCTTTGAGCACCCAGTTCAGCTATGTTGACTTTAAAATTGGAAAATGGCATGTTTGCACATTTCAATCAAACTTGTGTTGTGCAGGCACATGCTTAGCCCCACATTGGGGGGGTTTATTAGGTCAAACTGGGAGTATAAGTAATTATTAGGAGTCTCAATTATAATTTGATCAGTCCTGAGGTGTATGCCCTTTTCTTGGGTCATGAGCGTGACACACGACTTTGGGTGTTTTTTAGGTCATACTGGGCTATATAAGTGATTGTAGAGAACCTTAATTGTAATTTGACTAGTCTTTTTGGGATGTAAGCGTAGGTGTGGGCCGTGTGGCTAGCCTTTCCTCAGTTTTGACACAAGTGTATGGAAATTATGCACTATAAATAATTTCTTTTTTGTTATGTCAAATCTTTTGAGCAATCATGTCACCTCCACTGCCTCCTAGACTTGAGCACTTGTTTCTATCTAAAATTGACAGCATTTACTTTCTCTTGACTACAATGCAGAAGAGAGATCCCAACTAGCAAACAAGATCAAGGCTCTGAGCAGGTTGAAAGCCAAGTTGCTAGTCATAGCTGAGGAGCAACGAGCATCTGAAATCAAGGAAATAAGAGGAGATGCGGTAAAGGCTGAGTGGGGCCAGCAAATAAGGAACTACGTATTTCATCCATACAAACTTGTCAAAGATGTTAGGACAGGATTTGAGACCTCGGATATTGCTTCTGTAATGGATGGTGAATTGGAGCCCTTCATCAAGGCTTACTCTCAAATACAAATATAGTATGTCTGTCACTTCAGGTGGGGTTAATTAACATCTAATAGATTTTTATTCATTAAGACATGTAGTCTACTACTTTATTTGATAGGTTAAGGGTAGGAGAGAGTAGGATAGTACTACTATGGCCGAAGAAATGTTTTTCCCTACGAAAATTTCATAATACTTGGAGGAAACACACACATATGTATTTTTGTTTTTTATTTTCTCAAGTTACATACCTATCACAAATATATATATTAAGAAGAAAACTGACAATATGTGAAGGTACTACATAATCTTATTGTCTTACTGAATTCATTATGGAATCAAATGAATTCAGCAAACATTTCACCTACTACATCAATTGGGGTTGGTAAGCATTTAAGAGATGAATAAAGAAGTTTTAGGAATTGTGGTAGCTATGTAATTTGAGAAAATAACAAGAATTCTAGTGGGTGTTATTTGTGTGAAGGGGAGAAAATCAAGAGCAGGTCAGAATAAAAAAACAAAACACACACACACACACATTTTTGGAAAATGACTTTGTTTTTGGAAAATTGACTCATTTCCCTTTGATTGATGTGATGATTCTGAAACAAGTTAGAAAATATTTTATATTGTTTAGTTTTCACGTGAAATTATATATGAAGTATTTTATAGGTGCAAAATACATTTTTAGTGCCTATATTTTGGGTAGGGGTGGTAAAATTGGATACGACTCGCAAACTCGACACGACACAATATGAGGAAATTAGCGAGTTATGAGTTGAGGCTTAATGGGTCGATATCATATTCGGGTTGACACGTAACGACTTGCTTAATAAACGAGTTGAATTAGTATCCAATCCATGGAATTCATTTGACATGTTTGACTCGTTTAATTAAAATGACATTTTACCAATATACCCTTGAAACCTTGGGTATATAAACTTATTAGTTGTTATGGTTTATTTTCTTTGACATATTATGATTGATTATTTGTGATATTAAGATATGCTTTAGTTTTGAATGATTATTATTATTAATTATGCAATTACTTATTAGTTTTATATTAATTTTTTTTTTTTTTGGTTTTTCATAATTCATACTAATTTGGTTAATACTATTTTTTTTTTGTTAATAAAATTTAATAAACAGGTTGATATGACTTACTTTTTTAATAAATGAGTTATATTAGGCTTGAGAAATTCGACTCGTTTAATAAACATGTTAGACAATTAGTGTTGACCTATATAATGGATACCATGAAGTTGACACGACACGAACCTCGACACGCGAACACAAATCGCCACTCCTAATTTTGGGCATATTCTCATTTTGGTTCATAAATTGATTTTGCGCTTATCTTAGTCCCTAAAAATGAAAAACCATTTCCATTTTTGGCCCTTGTCGTCAACCGGTAACAAAAAATGCATATGTGGCAAATAGAGTGTTTTACTTGCCGATGTGGCCATTAAAATATTATTAAAAAAATTTTACCTAGGTATTTAAAAATGTCACGTCAATATTTTTGTAGGGGCGGGTTCTCTGGATCCTAAGTCCAAGAGATAATAGGATTAAGGCGCCAAAGAGTCCAACACAATAAATTTGTAGAGAGTGAGCCTAAAAATTAGGTTTCAATGAATTGAACAATGCTCCTAATTGAATAAAGATAGTAAGATGGTAAAGAAAAACAGGCTTTATACAAAGAAATCCTTCCTTAGCAAAGTCTGAGGAGAATAGTTCTCGAATATATTTCTTTTAGATTTGATTACAATTTCAATTCTTGTTGCTACAGTATTTTTGTTTATAGATTCTCTAATATCCCCTGTATAATGGTGTCTTTCTTCCTTATATTCCTTTCCTTTGCTTCATCTTCACCCTCCACATGTAAGCCAAGTTGCTTGCTTTGATCCTTGTCCCATCAGCATCTTCTTGAAGTCTTTGGAAGTAGTTGTAAGGTTGAATATTACTGTTCAGGTATCACCTCCACATTAATGTAGCCAGAGGGTTAGCTGCAGAGCCTTTAATGCGGTGGTAGTAGCTTTCTCTTAGATATTTCTTAGCTTTCCTTTGTCTTATTCCCTCCTGGTGTTTATCCTTACCATTAGGATCATCCAAAGTGTTGCTCTTGATAACAGATCAAACCTTCTGACCTCTGCTTCGCTAAGCCGTTAAGGCATTCCTCCTCGGACTACTCTCCTTGACCCTCATCGCCAAAACTTTCCATAATTCACCAATTTGTACTTATTCCCTAACGTCTACTTGTCTTTGAATTACTAAATGTCCTTGAATAAGGCCCCGACCCAATATACATTCCTGAGCCTTCTCTCTCTACAATAGCCCCTTGAATTTCCCTTCTTTTTCTCCTCGGAAAAAGGAGAATTTCAATATTATAACAATCACTCGGCTCTTCCTCTTCACATCACCTCTATCCTGTGCAGTATCTTTTCAACTATCTAGAAGCACGCTCCTTACGTTTCGGCATCCAAGGATGCGTTTGCAGATTAATTTTCGCAGCTCCATGTTCCCCACATTCTCGCGGTGTGATGCGAATCCAACGGCTGGAGATTTTATGGGAACTTGAGCGGGGAGTTTTCCCGCGTGTTATTCTCTCTCAAATATATATATTGCTCAAAAGCTTCAACTACCTCACTTTTTGCACTCTCAAAATTTAAGAGCTAGTCTGAGGATCCTTTCTTCTCTCCCATAAGTTGTCTCTAGCAATTTCTTCCTTCTTTCTTCTCTTTGGTCTCTTTTGTCTTTCTTTTTATTTAGAGCTACTCTCTTCCTTAGCTAGTCTAATTTCACCTCATCTCCTTAGTACCTTTAATTTTCCTTTCATATGGGTAGATTTGCTTATCTAGTAGACACCCCCCGTAGGGCATAGAGAGCTTTAAAGCTCATTTATCGAATCCTACCAAGGGTCTTTATTAGGTATTACAAATAGGGGGAGTGGCATATCGTGAGTGCGTAATGGAGAAGTAGTAATCCCTATGATTGCCTTTATAGAGCAGGAGTGATGATAATCCCTACGGGTAGAGTTACTAGAGATTATCTAATAGCTCATAGGCTTTCCCCCCACCTAGTGTGCCCCCAATATGTTTAGGATCTTAGGTAGTGTAGACACCCTCAATAAGAAGATAAGCATGAACTTCACCCACCACGACGTCAATTGGATTTACAAACTCGTCACAATTTAAAATGGTAGGGTACTACCTAAAAACTAGGGTTCCCGAGGTCGGTACTTATTTCGTGCCTCCGAGTCCAACAAAAGCATGAATAAGGATTACTTAATTGTCTTAAGGGGAGTGGCACGATGGTCTTTACTTGTCCGGCGAGAGAACTGGACACCGAGGTGGGGTTTTTAGGTCCAAGTTTATTGTTCTAATAACACCCCTTTTTTCTGTGATACCAATATCTTCCGTGCTCATTTCTTCTATTTGTACTTGTAATTTATTTTTCCTCTCGATTTGTGTTGCTTTCTTAACGGTGTTTTTAAATCGTTTCTAATGATTTCTCAAGTGTGATAAGACACTCTACGCGTCCCGAACCTAAACCTTGTCCAAGCCAACCAGAATTTGGACAAAGTACTCAAGGCCGAGGGCTCTTTGTCCACATGGACGCGAAACAACTACATGAGCGACTCATCTCACTCCTCGGCTACGATCCGATATCATCTAGCTTCCCGGGCGCCCGTAGCTGCATGATCAAGGTCAAAGACCGAAGCGTCTACGTCTTGATAAATGTCGCCGATGCCAGGGCTTTCCTTAATCCAGGCCTAGTTCTGGAAGGTGCGCGGCTCAGTAGAGCTACCACTTCCATTTCACGAGGCGGGGAGGAAGCAACTCCCTCCCAACTAGCAATAAAAGAAGAAGAAGAAGTGGATTGAAGTCCCAGGTCTTGAGACTACGAGGACGACTTTCGAGGTCTTCAACCGGCCCTAATCCCATAAAGCCCTAGGCGGTGACTTTAGCCATCTTCCTCCAACCTAAGTAAGCCATTCCCAAGTAAGATCCCACTATCCCGGTAAACGCCATGGTGCTATAGTGAAAAAACAAGATCAAGCCTTCGCGAGTGCTGTGGAGGGCAAATGTGCCAGTGAAAGGCAACCTAGACTAAGCCTCCCACTCCTCCATCCACCCGAAGCTGCTCCAACCCTTGACCACTGGCGACAAGAAGAGGAAGAGGGATTCGAAGGGTAAGGAGGTGTTGGAAGAAGGAAAATACCATCTCCCCCAAGGAAGGCGAGCTTTAAAGGCCAAGGGGCAGAAAGCGAAGCCCAAAACTACTCGTAACAAGGTCTCTCAAGTGAAGAAGTCGCTAGTGGAGAAGGGGAATGCGCACCACCGAAGCCACGGGTGCCGGCCTAGAACCCCCACTTGTGTTGGTTGAGGCTCTTGGGGGTGTGTAGAACATACTACACTCCAAGTGTGGAATGAGGCCCTCTACCCGGTACAGGGTTGAGGCCTCCTCGGCACTTAGGAGCAAAGTAGATAATGTCTACTATCCCCTGCCGTCTGAGCTTAGCAGACCCCTCGATCTCCCAAGATGTGACGGCCGCCCCTCAAATATTCAGCAAGCTCCATCTAGGAGATACACCGCCAAGGACCTTCCTCTCCTCCCAACGGTCCTCTAAAAGGGGCGAACAAGTGGCGTAGTTGAAACCATAAAGCCTGTCAGTGCACCAAAAGATTCCTCGAGGAAGGAGGGGTGGTCTCTGAAAGCCAAGAGTTGGTTTGGCAACTTTCGCCATTCCTGCCAAGGAGAATTCCAAGGGTAAAGGCCCGGCATTCTCAGGCAATGTGAACCTGCCCACTTGATCCACCAAGGCTCCGGCCAAAAGACAAGCTCGTCCTCGAAATTAAGTAGCTCTTAGGATAGGTTTTTCTTTTCCTCTTTTTATTTTTTAAATTTAAAAAATGTACTTTTCTTTCTATCTAGCCCGATTAATTTGTTTATCTTCCTTAAGATGTATTTACTTTACCTTTTGCAAGATTGAACTTTAAATGAAAGTAACATTACATTCTTTCATACTTAAACGCCGTTTGTGCAAAGTTACATATAATGTCTCTTCCACTTTCAATGCTTAGCGGCATAAACATAATCTAATTTGAAATATTTTTACATCCTTAATCTTAATACAATGATTTAAGCAAGTGGGGGTTTGGCTTGTTACACCTGTCACGAATATAGCAGCAGCTCAGGCTAATTTCTCCCATTATTAATAATATTTAACAAAGCACACTTAAACTTTAAGACAGACCTTAAGTATAGTTCACTTGCAGTATCTCTGTACATTGTTGAAATTTCTTTTTGAAACTCACACAATGGTGAAGCATCTATCCATACAGTGACTCCACATAACCTTCCACTTAATATATAAATCCTAGGAGTTGGTAGGTGATAATTAGCTCACAAATAGATCATAAAATATACTTGCAAATGCTTTAGCGATGCTCAAAAGTGTCCTTTCAATTAAGTTACTATATGCAGTCTTTGTTACTCGGCATGATGTGAGACTTGTATGCTTAATTTATCCAAGGCATGTGATTCAAAGAACTTGACATGGCTGAGGTTTTGTTTAGTAATCCTTGTATAATCATAGTAATGCTCACCCAAGGCATGTGATTCGAGAGTCACAGCAGTCATGGATCTGTCCTTAACACTTATATACATGCTAAGGACTGCTAACTCACTCAAGGCAGGTGGTCCGAGAACCAGGCATAACCAATGTTCTGCTTAACATTTGTAATTAGCAATCAAGAATATTAATTTACCCAAGGTATGTGGTTCGAAGAACTAGTACATGATTGGAATGGTTCTGCTAATATTCTGAAGAAAATAATAAAGAATATTAATTTACCCAAGGTATGAAATTTCTAGGAACCAAGCATGTTGAGAATTTGTTCTTACACTTAGATATATGCCGAGCAGTGCTAACTGCACCCAAAGCAAGTGGTTCGAGAATCGATACATAACCAAGAATCCGTTTAACACTATAACGAGTAATCAAGAATATTAATTTATCTTAAGGTACGTGGTCCGAGGGACCAGGCATGACCGAGATTTTGTTTAACATTCCTAAAAACAAATAAAGAATATTAATATCAAATCATTTAGAGAGGAGGATTTTGAGAACCATAACATGACCGATGTTTTGTTTGCATTCCAACTGATAGTAAAACCAATACACAATGTCAAAGATAAAAAGATGGTAGAATTGCCTTTTATTAATAGTAGATCCTTCGCAGGTTATGTACATTCCAAGGACGTGATATACATTTTCATCCAAATCTTCTAAAGATAAATAAATACCCATTCAGTGCTATCTAGCAAATGCTGTAGCTACCCTTCCCAATTGGGCCCTAACTTTCCCCATGTCGGGTTTTCGCAGGTACCCTACAACCCTTCTTAATATGAAGTCTTCATGTGCTAACGGCTCTCTCAATCTTACATTTGAGTCATACCCCTGCTTCAGCTTCCGCGACAGTATGTGAACTGAACCACGTACATTTTCTCTCCCCTCTTAAATCAGATCCAAGCTCTTCTCTAAGAGGCCGTTTATTTGCGTTTGGATGGGACATGCTTGTCTTCAATGTAGGGAATCCAGTCCTCTAGAGGAATCACGGCCTCGTACCCTCATAAGTCATTGAAAATGGGTGTTTCCCCCGTTTGGTTATGAGAGTGTGAGCTGTACTGTTTGTAGCACACTGTGGCACTCTTCCATCCTATTTACCTTTTGCATCCTCTCAGTCTCTTCTGAAGCAGAATACCCTAAGAACCTTCTGAAATGACCAAAATACATTTGATCTTTTAGATTCTGTGTAGGTTTCATAGTTGTTTTGCTCATTTGAGAGGATTTTAGGGCATTTTCTCCATTTTAAGTAATGTCTAGGGGTATTTTATAATCATTTTAGATGTTTTGGGCATTTTGGTCAATTATGAGGCATCAAGATTTATGACTACTTATTTGTGCCTTTTTAGGGATATTCCTGCTCTTTAAGAGGTTTTTGGGTCATTTTAGCCGCTTCACAGAGTTTTGAGGCTATTTTGGCCAACCAATTAAGAGGTTTAAGGGTTTTTTTTGGAGATTTTGTGGTTTTGGGGGCATTTTGGTGATTTTGGGGAGTATAACGGTCATTCTAGTGATTTCAAGGGAATTCTGCTTTGTTAAATAAAATTATTTTACCCTTGTGAGAATTACTAAAATATCAAAAAACCTATAAATACCCCAAAACCTCTAAAATGACCCCTATTGAACTACCAAAATGATGAGAATCAACAAGCATTCAAGGATCCATTACAAGTCCCAGCTTCTGGTGGCATTACAAGAGCAAAGATCCAAGAAAATCAAAGAAGCATGCTAAAGCCAGCTAATTTAAGAGATTTGTGCCATTTTTATACAAGACATTCCAAACTCAGTCAAAGGAAGATGAAGAATTGCAATAAATTTGCACCCAAAGCTATTGAGGGTTGATCCGGCTATGAACTG
>NC_134020.1:8676824-8678235 GCF_040712315.1 Castanea sativa
TAGATTTTGGCGGTATTTTGGTCTGTTTCAAGTTGTTTTGCTCTTTCTAGAGGATTTTAGGGCATTTTCCTCATTTTAGCAATGTTGAGGGGTATTTTATAATCATTTTAGATGTTTTGGGCATTTTGGTCATTTATGAGGCATCGAGATTTGACTACTTATTTTGGCCTTTTTAGGGGTATTTTGGTCGTTTTAGAGGTTTTGAGGTCGTTTTGGCCAATTAAGAGGTTTCGGGGTTTTTTTGTTTTTGACATTTTGTGGTTTTGGGGGTATTTTGGTGATTTTGGGAGTATAACGGTCATTCTAGTGATTTCAAGGGTATTTGTTTGTCAAAAAAAAAAATTTTATTTTACCCGTGAGAATTACTAAAATATCAAAAAACCTATAAATACCCCAAAACCTCTAAAATGACCTCTATTGAACTGCGAAAATGACTAAAATGCACAATGAATGTCAAAAATATCCCAAAATCCTAGAAAATGACCAACACGGCCATAATATCCACGAGAACTTTTGAAAATGACCAAAATACTATTACAACCACAACAATAAGCACATTGCATTCGAAACCCCTGAAAATGACTGATATAACCCTAAACTAAGCCAAAATACCCTAAATTTTTCAGATTTTGGGGGTATTTTGGTCAATTTCATTTTTTTTTTTACAATCTAGAGGATTTTAGGGCATCTTGCTCATTTTAGCAATTTTGAGGTGTATTTTTTAATCATTTTAGATGTTTGGGGCATTTTGGTCATTTATGTTGTATCGAGACTTGACTGCTTATTCTAGCCGTTTCAGTGGTATTTTGGTAATTTTAGTGGTTTTGGGGTTATTTTAATCGTTTTAGAGATTTTGAGGCTATTTTGGTTAATTAAGAGGTTTCAAGGGGATTTTTTTGGACATTTTGTTGTTTTGGGGGTATTTTTGTGATTTTAGGGGTATTTTTGGTCATTCTTGTGATTTCAAGGGTACTTTTTTGTCCAAAAAAAAAAAATATTTTACCCGTGAGAATTACCAAAATATCAAAAACCTAAAAATACATCAAAACTTCTAAAATGACCCCCTTAAAATTGCCAAAATGACTAAAATGCACCCAGAATGTTCAAAATACCCAAAAACCCTAGAAAATGACCAAAATGCCGCCAAAATGACCACAATGCCCTTGAAAATTTTTAAAATTACCAAAACACCATCGGAACCTCAAAAATAAGCAAAAGACCCTTGAAACCTCGAAAATGACCAAAATGCCCCCAAACTAATCCAAAATACACTCGATCTTTTAGAATTTTGGCGGTATTTTGGTCCGTTTCAAGTTATTTTACCCATTCTATAGGATTTTAGGACATTTTCCTAATTTTTGCAATGTCGAGGGTCATTTTATAATCATTTTAGATGTTTTGGGTATTTTGG